>NC_037674.1:8417920-8524754 GCF_003255815.1 Theropithecus gelada
AGGGGAGGGGAGGGGAAGGGAGGGAAGGGAAGGGAAGGGAAGGGAAGGGAAGGGAAGGGAAGGGAAGGGAAGGGAAGGGAAAGGAAGGGAAGGGAAGGGAAAAGAAAGAAAGAAACTTGAGGAAATAACCAAAGGAGCTTGTAAGAGGTGAATTAAATCCTATGTAAGGCTGGACACGGTGGCTCACGCCTGTAATCCTAGCACTCTGGGAGGCCAAGGCAGATGGATCACGAGGTCAGGAGATCAAGACCATCCTGGCTAACATGGTGAAACCCCGTCTCTACTAAAAATACAGAAAACTAGCCGTGGGTGGTGGCAGGCGCCTGTAGTCCCAGCTACTCGGGAGGTTGAGACAGGAGAATGGTGTGAACCCGGGAGGCGGAGGTTGCAGTGAGCCAAGATCTCACCACTGCACTCCAGCCTGGGCAACAGAGCCAGACTGTGTCTCCATTAAAAAAAAAAAAATCCTACATAAACAGGAAATAACTAAGATTCGATATCATATGTACTATTATTATTAATGTGGCCTCGCTGGAACCTATAAACAACGATTTCTGGGTTATTAAGCTTATATAGGACGAAGAAGGAGTAAATGATACAGAAAAGGATATAAAAAATAAGAAACTTGATGAAAAATATTTTCTTTTCCCAAAGAAAATAAAAAACATCCAAATGAAATGGGTTTCTTTGGAAGGTTTGCTATCATTGGATATTTTCAAGTGCATGTTGATGACTATTTGATAGAAATTCTAAGGAAATTCTATTTCCACAGACCTGTAAGTCCTTCTTAATACCTCCCGCTCTCAGATTCCAATCCATTACTAGATCTGATTGATTTTACCTCTGTATGAAAGACCAGATGCTTGGATGAGTTGGCCTTCAGAACCGCTTCCATTCTGAGCTAGTATTTTGCGTACATTATGTTATACAATCCTCTTGGAAAGGCCAAGAATGTTTGCTCTCTTAAGCTATATTCCATAATACTACAAATCACAAAATTTTCATTTCAAATACAAAGTAGACTCCAATCATCAACTTTTTTTTTTATTCAGTTAGTTAGACCATTTAATTCCTTAACACACATAATTTGATCCACTGATACTTAAGGGATCAATCAAGTGTTTCTAGCCCCAATACTAGCCATTATATTCTTGAGAGCATAGGATCATATTCAGCATATATAATGCAGTTTTCCATGTTGCCAACTCCCATTCTCTGAACATTACCAACGACAAGATCCCTGTGTAACCCATATTTAGACTTATAGAATAGCGGGACAATGAGAAATCTTTCCGCAATCCACACTTTAGTGTTTCCCATGAGCCAAGTGCAATGGTTCAATTACATCAGGATTTCTATTTCAAAATCTGGGTGCCAACCCACAGGGCTGGACAGGGAATTTGTTACACTGAGAACTTTTTTGATGGAAAGAATTTTTCTTACCACATCTGCTTTAAGTAGTAAAACTAGTTTCCTTTCAGAGAAGGGAACGACTTTTTTTTTTTTTTTTTTGAGACAGGGTCTCACCCAGGCTGGAGTGTGGAGTGCAGTGGCATGATCATGGCTCACTGCAGCCTTGACATCTGAGGCTCAAGCAATCCTCCCACCTCACCTCAGGCTCCCAAGTAGCTGGGACTACAGGTGCGTACCACAGTGCTCAGCTGATTTCTGTTTTTTGGTTGTTGTTTTGTTTGTTTGTTTGTTTGTTTAGAGAGAGGGTTCTGCCATGTTGCCCAGGCTGGGGTCAAATTCCTGGGCTCAAGTGATCCGCCTGCCTTGGCCTCCCAAAGTGCTAGGATTATAGGCCTGAGCCACCATGCCCAACCTGAAGGAATTATCCTTTAAGTGCTAGGATGTCAATTATGGAGACTTCCTAGGTTATTTCGAGGGAAAGAATTGACATTCTGGAAGAAAACCCCCTCACTCTTCTAAGTGTTTTACCATCTATTTTCTTCTTTCACTACTTCTATTTTGAAAGAAATTCAAGAAGGCAGGTAGCCCTTAATTCTCTATATCTCTTCACATTTCCTTTGCTTTTAAATCAAGAAATGAATCTTCAAAAACTAAGCTTAGAACACTTTACACAGGGCGGGCTACATATTTTCTGGCCTGGCAACTGCTAGGTATGGCCTCAGTGAAGTCAAAATTTAGTACATATTAAAGCAGAGAAAGCTGAAAAACAGCACTCTTCCCATCCCACATACACACTTAGAAGAACTTTTCACATGGATGTCAAAATCATCCAAGAAATTCTCACCCATCTATTGTTCCCTTCAAATAAAGGGTTCTGCCCCAGTCAAATTTTTTTTATTATTGTCAAAGTTGAACTGAGGCTACAGTGCCTCAAAATTCCATAATGCCTCATACTTTCTTAAGGAATCTCACATACATAATTTTATTTAAATAAGCAATTTATCCGAATATTGTAGCAAGATCAATATGTAAAGATGTGAGACATATGAATTTTGCTGAAGGAAGTTTGAGAGAAATAGTCGGTTAGAGGGCCCTCAAAGCAAATGGTACATTTTCCATTTAAAAATCATTCCTGAGGTCCCCCCAGGTGTGGTGGCTCATGCCTATAATCCCAGCACTTTAGCACTTTGGGAGGCCGAGGTGGGTGGATCATGAGGTCAGGAGTTCAAGACCAGCCTGGCCAACATGGTGAAACCCCATCTCTACTAAAAATACAAAAGTTAGCTGGGCATGGTAGCGCATGCCTGTAATTCCAGCACTTTGGGAGGCTGAGGCGGGTGGATCACAAGGTCAGGAGTTCGAGACCAGCCTGGCCAAAATAGTGAAACTCTGTCTCTACTAAAAATACAAAAATTAGCCGGGCATGTTGGCAGGTGCCTATAGTCCCAGCTACTTGGGAGGCTGAGACAGGAGAATTGCTTGAACCCAGGAGGCAGAGGTTGCAGTGAGCCGAGATTGTGCCACTGCACTCCAGCCTGGGCGACATAGTGAGACCCCGTCTCAAAAAGAAAAAAAGAAAATCATTCCTGGAGTTCCCGCTACTTGTCAGCCTTTTTCCTCCACACTATTTCACATGGATAATTTGTCTTTAAGCACCCCTAACCAGCCTCTTTATATTTCCTTTCTTCTCACTTGTAATCCTGCCTCTTTGCTGTCCCTATGAAAATTCACTCTAAAAATATGACTAGCTATGAATCATTTCATTCTTGACTATATATGTTAGCCATCACAGCAAGATTTTCATTTGCAGGGTCACCCTGTCAGTAGAGAATGACAGTTGTGGAGTCAATTAAAGGAATCTAGCTTCACTTAAACAGAAGTATTAATATGGTCAGGGGTCTTCGTAGACAGCAAGGTCCTAACGCTTCTGCCTGCAGCTAAGACACTGCTTAAGAACATCAACAGTGTTTCTGCGCTTTGGTTCTGAAGCAAAAGATGAAGGAACAGTCTATGTCTTTAAATAATTAAGATAATTACTGCTGCTTAGTGATCACTCACCACGTACTGGCCACTCTTCCAAGGGCTTTACCTGTTTTAACGCATTGATTTTTACAGAAAAGCCTATGAAGTAGGTACTATTATTATCTCCATTTACAAGGAAGAAGCTGAGGCACAGGAGGGTAACTTGTCCAGGGTCTCACAGCTGGTAAGCTGCTGAGCTGCGATTTGAACCCAGGTGCTTTGACCCAGAGCCCTGGCTCTTGAAATTCCTTACAGGACTGATTGGGGACAATAGGTCTCATTCAGAAAACACGCCTACTCATTCACTAATTCCTCTTCTTTAAGAATATGGAGCACTCATACCATGTACAACTGGTTTAAGACTGATCAATCTTCACATGAGATGGTTTCTACCAGGGCAGGGCAAATTAAGGAAAAAGCAGTGTCAGAAGGCTTGGATTCAAGTCCAGCTTTGCCAATTACTAACAGTACTCTTGTGCAAGTCACTTAACCTCTTTGCACCTCAGTGTCCTCATCTGTAAAAATGCCTTTTGTTCTCCTTACTTGCAGTGCAATTCCATAGTCCCCCCTGCAAAGAAACGAAACCCACTCACCAAATTAATTTTCTAGGTAGACAGTAAATTCAGGGCACAAATAGGATCAGAACCCAGATTTCCAGAGCCAAAAGAGATACTACAAGACAGTAAGGGTTGAAAACAGGCAAAGGAAATGGTGTAAGAAATTTAGATATGAGAAGGCTGGGTGCAGTGGTTCATACCTGTAATCCCAGCACTTTAGGAGGCTGAGGCAGGTGGATCACTTGAGGTCAGGAGTTTGAGACCAGCCTGACCAACAGGGGAAAACCCTGTCTCTATTAAAAATACAAAAAAAAAAATTAGCCAGGCATGGTGGCGCATGCTTGTAATCTCAGCTACTTGGGAGGCTGAGGCAGGAGAATTGCTTGAACCCAGGAGGCAGAGGTTGCAGTGAGCTGAGATTGTGCCATTGGACTCCAGCCTGGGCAACAAGAGTGAAACTCTGTCTCAAAAAAGAAAAGAAATGTAAATATGAGGCATCTACGGGCAGGAAGAAGTCAATCCTTCATCAGGAATACAAAAAACTAGAAAAAAAGCAAATGAAGTATCAAAAATAAGTAACAGCACTGAATGTAAAAAAAAAATTTCAATGAATGAAAAATGAATGAACTAATCGATGCATATTATTTCCACTTCTATTCTGGAAGAACTTTCACTGTTAGCTTAAATGAGACCCAGGACACACTCACCTCTCCACTCCAGCACTTCCAAGGCTTTTCCATCTGCTTTGATCCAAACATTATTTGCACTTAACATGTACCCTCTGAGGAGGTGCCTTTAATCACTCCCTCCTGGCCTGTGTATAAAGGCAAAAATTTTCAACTTGAGACTGTCTTGGGCTTTTATCTGCCAGTCTCAATGGTTTATGATGTCTCCATATCCTGCTCTGGGTCTCAGGTCTGTTTAGCTACCTCTGTTAGATTGCTTTGTCCAATCCTAACCATGCACATGAACTTATACTTTTGATTTCCTTGAGGCCCATGCCTCACAGTCTCTAGGGCAAGGATTTCCTACCCTCCTTACCCCCTAGCACAGCTTTAGGACTATACTGCCACGGTTAAAATCCCAGTTCTTCCACTTAGCATATTACATAGTTATGTAATCTTTGCGAGCCCTAATTTCTAATCCCTAAAGTTAGTCAATACCTGATAGACACATTGGCATTTAGAATACAGTGACTGGTACATAGTAGGTGCTATATAAGTAGTTGCTACCATTATGTGCTGCAGACCCTCATTATCCAAGAATAGAATCCCAATACGCCCTGTATTCTTTTGGCAATGAACCTTTTGCAATGTATTGTTCCTCTTTGATCAAAGGCTCTCTAGAGGGAAGACTGTCATTGTCACCATCTTTGTATTCCCTGCAGTACATAAAACATGACACATATTCAGTAAATAGTGGATTAGAATGTAATTATCTAAAGAAACAAATCCAACCTGCATCTCTGCCTGAAAATCCAAGCATATTATTATTTGTAGCCAGCAATAATGATTAATGATAGCTTGATCTTTACTTTCCAATAAACACAACAATTAAAGTAGATAATAAACTCATAATTAGGAACAAAATTGGCTTCCCACCATTAGAACATACATCAAGGAGAGAAAAATACGAAAAGTATAAAAATTCAATAAGAGAATAAAATAATACATTGATACCAAACTTTCCATTAAAAAAATCAAATTTAAATGGCAGTACAGAATGTGAAAAGAAAAAAACTTTTGATGCTCTCAGATACTAAACAATGGGAAAAATGGATCTATGAAATGTTGATCCATCCCTGATAGGAAAATGAAAGGTATGATGTCAGGATTCTAACATAAACTGAAAAAAATGTATTTTTGCTCTTCCCTTTGCCTGAACTGGCCCTGAATCTTTATGACTCAATCTGGCACTACCTTCAGGTATCTTCTCAAATGATGCCTCATTAGAAAGGCTTCCTTGGTCACCCAATTTAACACAGTGCCTACGGCCACCATCACTGTTGAGTCCCTTTCCCTGAGGCATCTGTCTCCATGGAACTTGCCACCTGCCATATTATATGGCTAATGGTTACATTCTGTCTCTCCCCACAACTATAGAATGTAACTGTCATGAAAAGAGTTTTGTTCACTGACATGTCCTATGTTTCAGAGATTAACTAGAAAATCATGGGTGATCAATAAAAATCTGTCCAACGAGTGAATCACTTATTAATACAAATATTAACAAATATATACGGAAAGTGTTTAAAATAGTGCCTGGCACATAGTGGGCCCAGTTAGCTATTTATAATAAGAATAGAAATAGTAGCATTCCTTCCTTGATTCTTTTTGATTGATTGGTAACAAAAGTCTTCTGCCTTGAGTGACTAGAAAAAAGTAGAAAGCCTTAGATAAGCAAGGAGCTGGGAGGCAGCTTTGAAATCAGGAGCAGAAATACTTACTTTATTTAGGGGACAGCTGGAATTTACTAATCTGCTCTGTAGTACAGCATGGTCAAAGAGCAGCTTTAGTGGAATTAACATAACAACGTGGGAGGAAGAACAAGGCGGGAATCAGAACGCTGTGGGTAAAAACATTGCTTGGAAGCCCAGGGCCAGAGCGCAGCGTGTCAGTGAGCAGAAGCCACCGCCATGACTCAGTCCACCTTCTTACCTAGATCAGCCTTCACCTGGGCAGGGTCCAGATGCGGAGATGTGAAAAACGTGATGCCACCAGGCCTGTGTAAAAAAAGAAAATCAAGGCTTACCTGAAGTAATTTGCACATTAGGTGCATATGTGTTGCTGTGTTTCTTATATTTATTAGGTAGCTTATTTGAAGGGGCTTTCAGAAATTGGGGATCACAATGCTGACCCTTTAAGGTCGTCTGGAGTAAGTCTAGGGAACAGACGATCCTGCCTCTTCCATGAGATAACCCTAATCTCCCACCTAAACTACTGCATAGTATAGGGTAACCAATCATGCTGGTTTGCCTATGATTGAAGAGTTTCCAGGATGCAGACATTTCAGTGCTGAAACCAGCAAAGTTGCAGGCAAGTCAGTACCAGTTGGCCATCCTGTATCCTTGTAAGCCTGCGTATGCTCATCTACTTAGTGTTCACACTGCAATGAGAGCAATCATTTAAAACAAATCTGGCCACATCGTGCCTCAGTTAGTCACACACAGCCAGATCCCTTCAGAGGCTCTCCTGCTGCTTTTTCTTTTTCTTTCTTTCTTTTTTTTTTCAAGACAGAGTCTCGCTCTGATCACCCAGACTGAAGTGCAGTGGTGTGATCACAGCTCACTGCAACCTCCGCCTCCAGGGTTCCAGCCATTCATCTGCCTCAGCCTCCTGAGTAGCTGGGATTACAGGCAAGTGCCACCACACTCAGCTAATTTTTGTACTTTTAGTAAAGAGGGACTTCACCATGTTGTCCAGGGTCGTCTCGAACTCCTGACCTCAAGTGATCCATCAGCCTTGGCCTCCCAAAGTGCTGGGATTATAGGTATGAGCCACCACGTCTGGCCTCTCCTGCTCTTAAGACAGATTTTAGCCCTTATCATGGCCTGAAAGGCTCCATGCGGTTGGTTGATTTTTCCGGCTTAATTTTTGCACCACGCCCCAGCCAGTTCCCTTTTGGGGGCTCACATAAGGCCACTCCCTTCTGCTGTAAGGGTTCCTTGCATGGTGTTCCTCCTGCATGGAATATGATACCCATCTGTCTTTCACATAGTTTTGCTTCTAAAAAATTTTCAGATCGTTTTACTCCTAAACTGTTTTCATATAGCAGCTCCATAACTGTCACTTTTTCTGAGATGTCTCTCCTGCCTCTTCTGAGCAGACAAACCCTTTCCCATGGCCTTTGGGAGCTGTAGCCACTGTTGTCAGTGCCCACCATATACCCTTGACATCATCTCCACACACCAAAAGCTGCTCGCTGCGAACACCTGTGACTTTCTGCCCGATGGCTTTTTTCTGCACGTGGAAGCACCTTCCCCAGCACACAGGATGGCATCAGATGAGATTAGAGCAATGGGTAGGAGTCAGATCAGGGAGACTTTCGGGGCTGTGATATAGAGTCCAAATTTTATTCTAAGTTCAATGGAAAGCTATTGAAGAGTTTTATACTGGGGAGAAACAAGATCTGATTATATTCTTTTCCTTCTTTTCTTTTCTTGTTTTTTTTTTTGAGATGGAATTTCCCTCTTACTGCCCAGGCTGGAGTGCAATGGCATGATCTCAGCTCACTGCAACCTCTGCCTCTCAGATTAAAGTGATTCTCCTTCCTCAGCCTCCTGAGTAGCTGGGATTACAGATGCCTGCCACCACGCCTGGCTAATATTTTGTATTTTTAGTAGAGATGGGGTTTCACCATGTTGGCCAGGCTGCTCTCAAACTCCTGACCTCAGGTGATCTACCTGCCTCAACCTCCCAAAGTGCTGGGATTACAGGCGTGAACCACCATACCCGGCCCGTGATTATATTCTTAAAAGGTCACTCAGACTGCCACATGGAAAATAGATTGCAAAAGGGCAGATCTGGAAGCAGAGAGAGGCCAGTTGGGAGGTTAGTGTAAGAGCCAAGATTATTTTTCTAGACAGAATCACTGGCTGTACAACTGAAAGCATAATAAAAAGTGGCTTTTTCTAACAGCAGCAGGAGCCTTCAAGTCTAGGGTTAGCTGCAGAAAGCAACTTACCTGAGAGGCCCTCTGAAGTCTGGCTCATTCAAGTGGGTTCTTAGAAATGGGTGAAAATCTTACTCTTTTCATGCATAAAACAGGGATAATGAAAAAAAAAAGTTTGAGAAACACTGTCCTAGAATCTCAGGCAGGCTGTCGGCTCATTTTTAGGGCCATCCATTGCTCTTAAGCTGGCCTGCAACGGCCCCTGGCCTCCTGGACTAATAGCCCTAAACCTGCCCTATCACCTCACATTTCTTCGGCTTCGTACAGACACTGACTAATTCACCTACTCAGCGGGAAGATGGTCCAGTAAGATAAGATGGTCTATTTTCAAGTCAGCCTCTCTAAACACAGATACTCCTGTTTGGACACCCTCGAGGTACACAAGTGAAGGAAGGAAGTGTTAGGAGTTGCATAGGGTAATGCAGATACCATGCATCTCAGCGGGATCTCTCCTTCCAGGTTTCATGCTTCTCTTTCTGCCTAGGCGCCATCTACCTCTCACCAGATGAATTCCTATGTTTTCAACAGAGCCTAACCACAAATGCCACCTACCCTGGAAATCCAGGAGGAAAAAATATTATTCCTTTTTTTGAGCATCCAAAGCACTCTATAAAAATAGTATTAACAGCTACTGTTACTTGAGCACTTGTGGCAGGCATTGTGATCAACATTTTACCTGAATTATTTCATTTAATTCCCCCATTGTTAACCCCTTTTTACAGATAGGAAACTGGGGCTTAGAGCAGTGATGGGGCTTTGCTCAATGTCAGAAAACTAATGAATAGTACAATGAAGATTCAATACCAAGCAGCCTCTTCCCCTCTAGACCTTAAATACACCGTCCTATGACTTACACCACTGTATTATAATCAGCAGTTCACGTGCCTCTTTCCTCTATTACTTCCACCATAAATGACCAAGGCCTGCTGTCATGAAAAGAGAATGACTTTTACAATCAAGCCCTGTTGTATCACTTTAGGATATTACTTACTGAGACACAGCTTCCTCATTTATAGAATGGAGAAAAGAAATGCCTACCTAATAGGTTGTTGTCAGATAAAATTAGATAGAACTTTTAATGCACTTACCACAGTCAATGGCACATAAACGCTCATTCAATTAAACAAGTATTATTTGAGGGCCTGTGGAATGCCAGTCCTTACGATGGACACTGAGGATGCAGAAATACCAAAATGTCTCTCATGGAGCTAACATACGAGAAATTTAATACATGTTGATTGCTCTTACTTCTTGAGGACAGAGACTGTGTGTTACTCAACATCAAATTTCTGAAGTTCAATCATGCTTAGCACAGAGTAGACACTCAATAACATTTTAGTGAATTAGTAATAATGGGTTACATAATTTCATAGACCCAAAGTAGTGGGGATTATGAATGACTGTGTCAAATTGGTGGGTTGACATTTATCAAACAGTAGGAAGAACTGAAAGCAAAGTGCAAAAATAGCATACCCAGAGGCTGTATGCACTAAATTCATTTAAGCATAGAGCTACTACTGAATAACTCTCAAAATATTCTCAGGACAAAATGGAATGTTATAACCTGAACAATATAGAAATAATAACACATCTAATACTCAGGAGGTGGGGATAAAAGGTGGGGAGGAAGTTTCAAAAGTGTTACTCTTTCAAGAAAGAAAGTCAACTGATATTGTCTAAAGAAGACAGTAATTTATAAAAACAGCAGTATAATCACAATGACTTTAACTTCATGATACTTTTTTTGGCCAGAGAAATTTTTTAAAAATATATGTGTCTCAAGGATATATCTTGAAATAAGGTAAACTTATAGGTTTGACCATTCTTTTAGTTTCAGTTCAGTTTCTTTTTATTGCTTGAAATTCAAGAAAAACTAATGTATTGTTTTTGTTATAAACAGCATCGCTATTCACTTTTATAAAAGCATTTCCACCTAAACATCCATGCAGGTAGATTCATAGGGACACAGACAGACAGCTGTCTGAAATGATATTACCTAAGGTTAACAATTGGAATGATAGTATTTGAGATTATTTTTAAAGTTTATCTTTGTAACGTAATACCTTATATGAATTCTTGTAATCAACATACATCATTTTTTTAAAAAGTATTTCCTACACTTTCTAAAGAACAAATATGGCAAGATGTAGTTAATTCTTCCTGCTAGGAATATAGATCATTGTTATTTTATTCTTTTTTACGTTTCAAAAATGATTTTAAAAAATTCACATCAGACTCTACATCCATGAGTAAATTTCTTCCCTTTTAATTTAGATCTTTTTTTTTTTTTTCCCCTTGAGACAGTCTCACTCCTTCACCCAGGCTGCAATGCAGTGATACAGTCTCAGCTCACTGCAACCTCCGCCTCCCAGGTTCAAGCAATTCTTGTGCCTTGGCCTCTCAAGCAGCTGGGATTACAGGCAGGCACCACCGCACCCAGCTAATTTTCATATTTTTAATAGAGATAGGGTTTCACTATGTTGGCCAGACTGGTCTCAAACTCTTGACCTCAAGTGATCGGCCCACCTCGGCCTCCCAAAATGCTGGGATTACAAGTGAGAACCACCGTGCCCAGCTATAATTTAGACCTTTTTTTACTTATGTTGCAAATCATATCCTGAAAATTACTTGAGAATCCAGTTGACAAAGCAGAAAAGACTGTATGATTTTGAATGCTCTTTAGAAATGTAATCCGCTTAATAAAGAGCTAATTAATATGCTATGTTATATGTGTGCTTACATTGTTAAAGGTTTTTACATAAAGAGCGAGAGATTATGAAAAGCTTCACGACATCACACTATGTCTAATGGGGTCGTTAAGATCAGGATTTTCAAACTAAGTGGATTTCTTGTCCTTCTTGTTTAAAGCGTGATTATTGAATGTTAGCATCTGCTTGCTGTGGTAAATGACAAACTAGAGTAATCCAGTTCTTACCCCCAAGTTAAGAACCATAATTTAAAATACACAACAGTTGCATAGCCGTAATGTTCTGGAGGTTGTCGATAAAATACCTGAGCTACCTGTTTAGGTGCCATGGCAATATCTTTTTTCATTTATTTGGGAAAGGTTTGGGAGAAAAGTTGGTACTCCTACTGAGTCCTTAAAATAATTCAAGGAGTCTATTGTTTCTTGTAGAAATTCAGTACTCTCTGGATTTTGTATTATGTTAATATTATGGAAGATGTTTTCTATTTGAGTGAAACACTGCCTGTGAAAATTTTAATTACTGTTAATTCCAATTTAGAGAATAGAAAGTAAATTTTTGTTTTCTTTACTTTTTAGAAATGTCTTCTTTCAATGAAAATTTGTATTCATTATTTTTTTTAATGAAATAAGAATTTTTTTTTTCTTTTTTTTTTCCAGACTTTCACTCTTGTTGCCCAGGCTGGAGTGCAGTGGCACGATCTTGGCTCGCTGCAACCTCTGCCTTCCAGGTTCAAGCGATTCTCCAGCCTCAGCCTCCCGAGTAGCTGAGATTACAGGCATGTGCCACCACACCCAGCTAATTTTGTACTTTTAGTAGAGACAGGGTTTCACCATGTTGGCCAGGCTGGTCTCGAACTCCTGACCTCAGGTGATCCTCTCACCTCGGCCTCCCAAAGAGCTGGGATTATAGGCATGAGCCCCTGTGCCCGGTCAGGAAGAAGTTTTTTATAAAACTATATTCATGAAATGCTTTTGTGCCTATTAAATTCTATAAAAATGTAGGTTGGAATTTCTGGTCTAATTACTTCTTCCTGACCGGGCACAGGGGCTCATGCCTATAATCCCAGCTCTTTGGGAGGCCGAGGTGAGAGGATCACCTGAGGTCAGGAGTTCGAGACCAGCCTGGCCAACATGGTGAATAATAGTCACAGGGAAAATGATGGAATCTTAGATTTAAAGAAAACTTAGATGTTATTCATCTCATCCCACCTCCTTCCCAAGGCTGGGCCCTCTCCTTCAATGCAACCCTTGTGAATGGTTCTCCAGTCTCACCTCGAGCTCTTCTATTGCAAAGAGTTCTCTGCCTCAAAAGGAAACCTCACGGCCTTCCAGACAGCGATAAATGTAAACAAAAAGACTCTCCTTTTCTAAGTCAAAATCTACTTCCATTCATTTATTTTCACTGGTGCTTTTTTCTCACTTCCAGAGCTGCAGTGAGTATATCTAACTCCTTTCCTGCCCAATGGCCCTTTAAACAACTGACTACAAATCATGTTTCCTGACACACTTTATCATGCTGACCAAACCATCCTAGGCCCTTCAGCAAGCCCTCAAATGGAAGCGTGTTCAGCTTCAAAAATCCTACATATCATCTGACTGTTCTCTAGTTTGTCAATGACCCTGCTACAAAGCAGTGCCGACAGTTTTAAATGTTCCTTAAAAAAAAAAAAAAAAAGTGAAAGTTTTTCCAGGATCACAAATACAATTCTTGCAACTGTCACTTTAAATTATTAGAAAAACACACCTTAAACTGCCAGATTCTATCTTACTATCTCTTCACCTATCTTAAGTTTCCGTTTCCTCTTCATCATGTTTTCCTTTCTTTGCAAATTTGAAGGCCATTCTTAAGTTTCTCTTGGTTGTGAGCAACTGAAACTGATTTTGGCTACCTTAAGCAAAAAGAGAAGCATATTGAATCTCATGAAATTCATGGGCAGTTTCATAAAATCAAAGAAAGGGTAGAAAGGCCAAGAGTTGGAAGAAGAGAAAGCAAAGTCTTCCGGTGGCCTCTGCATCGGACTCACAGGTATCTCCCTGGAGCACTTCTCTTACTGTGACTTAACTCCAGTGACTCTTAGCCAATGCAATCCTTCAACCCCAGACTCCAGTCTTGGGGAAGACATTCCATCTGGCCCACCTTGGATCAGATTTCCAGATCCCTGGTTTAATAGTCCTGGCCAGGAACAGAGTCATGTCTACAGGGACCCCACACCTATATATACTGAAGTCATTCCCAGAGAAAAGAAAGTAGATGTGAACAAGGCAGATATCCCCAGTTGCTGTACTTCTAAAAGAAAGTAATGTTCAGAAACATGGATATCAATCTATGTTTACTTTTATTTCTCCTTGTATTTTCCCCTTTGCTTAACCCCCACTAAGGCAGGTATCAGTATTGGTATTCATTGCATCAGGAGAGGTATGTGGTAAGGAGAAAAAGATAAATAGCCTGTGATTATTCCTGGATTGTGTTTCTCAAAATTCTAAACTCTCAGAACATAGGGAATTTCTTGAAGGATGTAAAAAGGAGTGAGATTTATCCACATAAAGAGTCCTGAAGAACCCTGAAAAAAGAATTATCTCCCGAAGGCTATTGGGAAAGGAAGGCAAGAGGCTTGTGGACCCTGGAGGAAAGGCACCCGGGCCCTACTTCCTGGCAGTGTCCCCAGAGAGGTCACATGACCCTAGAGCCCTGTGTGCTATGTCTAGGTAAGAAGGAACCACAGGAAATGTCCACAAAAGAATTGTGTGGGTCAAGCTCCAATTGGACACAGCCACAGATGACTACAACTGAGAGAGCTGGGAGAGCAGAATTACAGAGTGCTACAGAGTAACCTGTGCAGTCTGATGCCTCAATGAGCAGAAGGTCCCTCTTCCCGTGCCATGGCACTATGTCAGTCCCCCCGAGCCTTGACACAACTCCGGGGAGAGTATAAATACTGAGAAGGACTGAGGTTAAGTTTTCCACCTTTCCAGAAAGACGAGGCTTGAAATAGAAATGAACATGATTTCTAAAAAATAAAGAGATAATTTTCATATACCTATCTTTGTAGATGGAGATTCTTATCTGCAAGGTTTGAATGAAAATGGCAGGAGCAAAATGAAAATTGAGTAGTTCTGCTTCCTCGCTGTCTGTGAATTTGGCCCATCTTTTTCAAGCAGCTGGATTTGTACATCATGCACTGATTGAAATGCTAAAAGCCCTCTTTTTAAAAAGTAGACTTTGGCCGGGCACTGTGGCTCATGCCTGTAATCCCAGCACTGTGGGAGGCTGAGGCAGGAGGATCACAAGGTCAGGAGTTCGATACCAGCCTGGCCAATATGGTGAAACCTCGTCTCTACTAAAAATACAAAAAAAAAATTAGCCAGGTGTGGTGGTGCACCCCTGTAATCCCAGCTACTCAGGAGGCTGAGGCAGGAGAATTGCTTGAACCCGGGAGGCGGAGGTTGCGGTGAGCCAAGATCGTGCTGCTGCACTCCAGCCTGGGCGACAGAGGGAGACTTTGTCTCAAAAAAAAAGAGTCGACTTCGCATTTTTTCAAATCCTCTTGTTATTCATGACCTTAGTGTTCCTGAAGCTGTTGCCCTGGGTCCATGTCATACCTTTATATATACAGTCTTAGACTATATCTCCCTTTTCCCTCTTCCGTGTGTTTCTTCCTTCTTAGATTTGGTTCAAGCAGAAGCTCCCTACACAACTAGTTTGGAGTCTTCAACTACATCTCCCTTTTGCTTTATCATTTGCCAAGTTTTTGACTATGATATCAGAATTCTGTGGTTATTTTAAAATAAATTATGTTAAGTTCCTGAATTTAGCTAATGGTGCTGCAATGTGGCAGCTATCGATACATTCTCACAAAAGATGGAAAAAAAAAAAAAAAAGGCAAGACCTAGAAACTGAGTCTGAGAGTTGACTGCCTTCATTTCTGTAGGCTGCAGGGCTGTTACTTCCTAAAGAGAAGTTGAGTGATGTAATGAACAAAGCCCAGAGAGTCAGGTGACCTGGATCTATTCTTGGCTGTGCCACTGACCGTGTGTAACCTTGGGCAAGTCACTTTTAATCTTCCATCTCAGTTTTCTCCACTGTATAACTAGAAAAATATCTTGTCCCTTAACTAGAGAAAATGTGGGCATAAGAGTTGCTGTTGCTTGCTGTTTGAAAAAAACATTAAGGTTATTTTTTTTTTCAACCTACCATAGTTTTCCGTAAGACACTGTGGTATCACGGAGTTTCAGTTCTTCAAATAATCATGAAAATTAGAATTAAATTATGTTTTCAGAGCTTAAAATTAGGACCAGCCGAAAATAAATCAGAGAGTGATCTTAACACAAGGCCAGCACCTCCATTATGTGCGATATGTTTTATTCATATTTACCTGGGGTTGGATGGATAGGAAAGAGGGAAAGCCCAGCTAGTCTCCTGTAAGTAGAAGGTAGAGGATGCTACAGTAGAAATAGAAATAAAGAGAGATGGGGACATTGGCAAACAAGGACAGGACTGATGCCAATTCTGTAGATGAAATCCATTTTCTGCAGAACTGTAGGCTTTTAAAACATTATTTGCAAAGCTCTCCAAATACGAGCTAGGCTTAGAAAATTTTCTAAAGTGGCTGCCTTCATCTAAAAAGAGAAAGTATAATAATTTTAATGCTTAAAAAAAGCAACTCTTGCTTTTCACTATATTCATACCCAGCATACTGAACTTTATTTATGGTTTATCCTGCTTTGAAAGTTTAAAACATTATAAAGCCTGTTCTCTGTGGCTTAGGCTTACTAGAGCACAGATAGAAAATAGAATGCAAGCCCAGAAGGTAAATACTATCCAGATTCCATTGAGAGCCGGCCCCTTAAGCAAACACATTAACCTCTATGATCTTTGATTTCCTCATCTGCAGGAGAGGTACAGCATCATTTACCTACCTCACAGAGGAACCAGCAGATTACATAACCAAAGAAAGGAATTTAAGTCTTCTGTATTAAGCCAAGGACGGACACAGAGAAAACATACAATTCGTGCTCACTTGAGTCTTGCCCTTGGAATAGACTTTGAAGACATTTTTCTCAGAATAGAACATCAACAAGTTACATGGACTCCACGGTGTAACGGTGAGAAATCAGCTTTATTAGTACGCACAGGTCTGAGGCCATAGGGATGTGCTTTCGGTCAGTGAAGAGATCAAAGCAGCAAGGCACACTTTGAAAATGGTAACAAAGATTTTACTCACTGCCTCTTGGGGACTGAACACATTTAAACATAATAATGTTTGCCCAGTTGTAATTCTCACAGAGGAGGAAGACCATTAAACACCGTGACAGCAATTCCTCCCAAATACTTTCTCCATTCTGGCTCAGCAATCCTTACAATAGCAAAGAGCAAAAAATCTGCTCTTTAATACTTAGAAGTATTATCTTCTCTACTGAGAAGAGACTGAAAAGAGTTCTTGAAACTCTAAAGAAGAGATTTTAGAGAACCTGAGACAGTGCTACAGTCACCTGTGTGCTGCTCAAAAGATGGCATTCATTCAATTTCCTTTGAATTCCATTTGTGCTAATATTAAGATTTTGGAAACGATGAGGTTTCACAAAATTACTATGGTGAGTGAATCACCAGGGAGGGCTTCTCCTAATAAGTAGACAGTTCTCTTTCTCTTTGAAAGGTCCATATTTTTCCTTATGTTTCACAGAGGACTCATTGGAGAAAGCACCTAGGCCTAGATGAACGTGGATAGATACTCACGTGGGAAAAAAATGGAAAAACAGGGCAACTATGGCTAAAGGAGTGTTTAACAACAAGCACTGCTGTCTGACGCATTTCTGGATGTTCTCTGAGCTTCTTTAACAAAAACATGAACTAGAGCACTCTCATACTGGAAAGCCTGTGGCAGGGGTGTGAGTACTAGCATCGCGGCAGCAGCATCATAATGGTGTCTCCTGCCCCACTTTTACAGCCTTGTCTATCCTCCCAGTCAGCATTCTGGCTGTCCCTGCTACTTCTCCATTAATGCCCAGATCCTGATGACAAACATGAATGTCAAAAAGTCCTGGCTACCTCCAAAATATTTTCCCCAATAGCCTGTCACGTGGAAGACCACAGTAAAAAAGTGTTTAATTTGAAAGGTGTTCATCATTAGCAGTGACCTATGACACTTTACAAGGAAGAGACAGGCATAGTTCTAATAAGATGGAACATAAAACAAGTCAGTATCAAGTTAAGGAAATAGGAGGTGTGTTGGTTAAAGAAAAAAAAAAACAACTTAACTAGTAGTCTGCTTCCTAGAGAGATGCATTACAGAGATCGTGGTCGTTTCAGGGCAGCGGGGAGGTAAGGATGTCCACAAGGAGGATCAACTCTCTTCTCTCCCCCCCATCCTCAAACATGCACTAAGGCAGCATTTGCAGAAAGCGGAAACACAGAAATCCAGATTACTCTGGGAGATTTTTTACTCTTAGCCAGGGAACTTGAGAAAGGTAAGCGAGAGGGAATGCTCCGTTTCTCAGACCCTTGCTTTTATACGCTGACAAGGTAAAGAGGTTCGTTTCCTTCTCTACTTCTCCCCGCTTTAGTAATTACTATTTTACAAAGCATGGGGTTGATGCTTTGTCAGCACTTCAGCACAGACGCTAAATACAGAGATGCTTCAGTTCCTCCACAAGGCCAGCCTGTTGGTGCAAGTTTATAGCTGCTGCAGGAGAATACAATTCCCATGGTTTAGCATCTCTGCAAGATCAGGCAAATCAGATTAACAGCTGTAATTCTGTCAACACAG
Source organism: Theropithecus gelada (assembly GCF_003255815.1). Taxonomy (NCBI): domain Eukaryota; kingdom Metazoa; phylum Chordata; class Mammalia; order Primates; family Cercopithecidae; genus Theropithecus; species Theropithecus gelada. The sequence continues at coordinate 8,436,055 of NC_037674.1, forward strand.
GCTGGGACCTGTTGAGAATTAAGCTGATATTTAAGACAGAGACTATGTACATGTAAAAATAATAGCTACTATTAAAACCAGGTCCCAACAAGAGATTATGAATAACCCCTAAACATGGTCATACTACCAACAGTAGCATCACTGTAAGATATGAAATATCCATTATGAATTTTCACACTGATACAAATAAAGTTTTAATAAGAAAACCATTAAAGGCAAGATCATCTAAAACACACCACAGCTTGGGATGGTGTGCATGAATCCAAAACTTTAACATAAAACTAGACTTTGAGGCATGGTATATGAGACAGGAGAGAAGGATTTCCCAATTTTCTATCAAGGATACAATATTTACCATCATCATATCAAGTTCCAGTCTGCCCCCATTCCTCTTCCTCTGGGAACTGCTCCACCAATTTTATGTCTGGAAAGGGAGGATGACCAGGATATGATACCTACCCTTAGACAATCATAATCATAGGTCCTATGGGACCCCATTTCCAAGGCCAAAGCGTTTAGTCTAGGCAGGATTAAGCCTGTGACAAAGGCTTCATCAATCACAGTCAGTGCATTGAACACTCAGTGAGAAAGAAACAGTCTAGGATAGGGCCAGAGGCCTGGAAATCTTCTCTAAAGCTGCATCTTTAACATATCTCAACTAAGAATCTGCTAAGTACTTGTGAAGGCTGGTGAGAGAAATGCCTATCCAAACACAGGTGGGTTCAATAGTGCAACACCTCTAAGATGTAGTGCTATGAGGAACCTGAAGACTGCCATACCCCATTTGCATCAGCTCTGACACCTAAAAAGGATAAAGACAATGGAAAAATTGCATAATTTTTAGGGCCAGAGACTGGCCTTTATTATCCTTCTTGGCTAGTATTATTAATAGCAGTTACCATAAAATCCCCACTTACGTGCCAGAAACTACCGAGCATGTTACCTATATTATCTTATTTAATCCTCACATCTTCTCCTAAGAGACAGGTAGTATTATTCCTATTTTACAGATGAGAAATTAAAATTAAAGAGGCAAGGAACTTGCAAAAATCACTGAGCTAGACAGTGGCTGGTCCAGGATGTGAACCTATGTCTGACAGGTTTATGAGTTTAGCCATTACAATATACTGTCTCGCAACTCTTCTCCATTGTTTCCCTCCATTGAGGCCATTGCTTCTTTGTTCCTGCAATATGTCTAACTATTCATTGGTCCTGCTCCTGGACTGTAACACAGTTGAGAGAAAGGAGACTAGTGTTTAGGTATCTGATCAAGAAGACCTGAGACCTCACTGATTCATTGTGGAAGCAACATCTTCCACAGTGACAGTTAATCTGGTATGCAATTCTCAGCTTTACTGTTTTCCCTCCCAAAAAAGGGTTAATAAGTCTGTGATCCAAGAGATTTGCAGTAAGCCCTAGAAACAGCTGAGCAACGGTTGTTGAATCCCATTGGTGTGCCTGTAAGATGCTACCTGGTGTAGACAACAGAATATAATTCTCTCTCCCAGGAATTTAGACGCCCCCCACCTCCACCCTGCCAACACATACAGAAGGTGGCATAGCAGATGATGACACTTGTCCCATATGCAAACATGAATAGTAAACATGCTTTAGTACGGCTGGAGTTACTGTGGCAGAAAGTCAGGTTGTCTGCTACTTGACCTGGTCTTCCTAAAGGATTGGGTCTGGACATTCACCTCTCCGTGACTGAAATTCCCATTTTTCCACAGGTTCAGGCTCCGCATTCAGCCCATTCAGAGTGTGTGAGTGCTAACGTGGAACTCTCCAGGAGACAGCAAGCAGAAATGTGGATGATTAAAATAAAGGGTTTTCTTTGGCAATCTCAATTGCAAATGAGGATAAGGAAAATCCTCCCAGCTCACACTCTGCTCCCAGCTACTTGTCCTTGAGTTAAAAGAGGGCTTGGCTCTGGCCTCAGGGGGCAAGGGCACTGCACGCTATTTGGTGGTGGGGGAGGGGGCTGGGGGAGCGGTCAGCACTTACATGCCTTTAGAGAATCTGCCTTTACAGAGCTTGAAGAGCTCTGATGGAGGAACAGAGATGCTGTGATGGTAGTGGCCTTGGAGGTGGTGGTAGTGGCAATGGTGATGATGATGAAAGAAGAAAACGGTGATGGTAAATGTCACCTATAAACACAAGCACAAAGCAGCAACAGATACCATTCTAGTCATTGCCGACCACAGTCATGAAGCTGCTTCTGTTCCCAATCCAATCCCATTGTGGTGCTCCCCCTCTGCGCTAAACACATCCAGCTTCCAAAAAAAAAAAAAAAAAGCGCTGCATCTCTCCCTCCCCCGCCCTTCCGCCCTCCACCTTTTCCTGTGCCAAGCTGGGAATGAGACTGCACTGGCGGGTCAAGGGGGCTGGGACCTGAGAGTTAACGACAGGAGTTCCGTAGTGAGGAGCGTTGGGATGACCCGGAGGGCCCACCAACGCACTTGGTGAGGGAGCTGGAGGAACCGACACAGAAGGGAAGATAAGCAGGCGGGGTAAATAGAGTTGATGCCTCATTCCAAGAACCCTGAAAGCCACGGGGGAAGGCGGGGCAGGCAGCCTTTGGTTGGGAAGAAGAGACGGGCAGATGGCCAGCAGAACAGACAAGACTCTCTTTACCTGACCAGTACTCGGGAGGCTGGTCCCGAGTCCCAGCTACTCAGGAGGCTGAGGCAGGAGGATCGCTTACGGCAACAGCCGTGGCGGCTGCAGGGAGGATGCTGCGCTCCAGTCCAGAGCCAGAGCCCGAAGGGGCAGCTGCGCCGACCTCCACCGAGGCTCCGCCCCACAGGCCACAGGCCCCGCCTTCCTAGCACGCGCCGGCCCGACGAGCTGTTTGGGGGAGGTGAGCAGTAAACTGATCGGCAGGGCTCCAGACCAGTGGAAACGTGCAGCGATGCCCGAGGTGGCTGGGGAGGCGGGGCGGGAGGCGGCGGTGTCCAATCAGCAGCCGAGCCGTTGGGCCTTGGTGGGGAGCAGTGCTGTCGTTTGGCACGGTCTGATCCGGGCTGCGGGATTGAAGGCGGTGGTCGCTAAGCTAGGTCTAAGACGGACAGCCAGGGCAACAACCAGTCTCTCGCTACGTGTCCCCAGCTTGCCTGTTTCCGAGCGCCTCTCCAGGCGCACGCTCTGGACCTGTTCAGATGGGGGAAGGGAACCGGTCTGAATTCCCCACTATTCCCGAGGTTCTCACGCCTCCAGATCCGGCGAGGCCGTTTCGCTCCAGTGGCCTGGCCCCTGCACCCTCGGCCTAGCCGTTCTTGATCTTAAGTGCTAAAAGGAACAGAGAAGGAGAACTCAAGAATCCACACATAAGCCCCAAACCCTGGTATGAGCCTTTTCCCTCGCATCTCCCGCCTACACTGCCTCCTAATAGCTTTCTAACCAGAACTGCTGAATGGCGGGTAAGTTACTTTGACTAGTTTGAATTAAATGCAAAATAGGTTTAGGCTGAGAAATGGGCAAGACCTTTGGCGATCTGGGAAAGAAAGACTGAGTCCGGATGTCAAGAGGCCTGGGCCTCACGAGGGAGTTTGTCTGCTCATTTGAACGCCTCAGAGTTGAAGATCTTGTTACTGCTATTTCTGGGCTGGTGAATCAGTACAGACCTTGATGCCAAGGTACTGTTTTGTCCCCAAGTGTCTAATCATTACTGAAATGAACTACCTTCAAACCTTTCCTAAGAGGATTTGAGGCCTTAATGTCGTTGAGATTTGGAATGTGATTTGAGTGACACGGAGATCTTTTCCAAGCAGGTAGGCTAGAAAGGGCATTGTCTTTAATCTGCTTTTGGATAAATGCAAACTGTATCACCCATTTGGTACTTGAAGATAGAATTTTGTCCTGAATAGATTCTGTTTTCAAATAATAGATAAATGGGAAAAAAATTGGAAGGTATTTTTGAGGTGATTCCTTTCACTAATTTTTTTTCTAGAAATAATAGTTTATGGGAACTCTGATTTATTCTTACTCATAATATTAGCCAAACACTGATAGGCACTTTATTTATTTGTTTATTTAACACAGGGTCTCACTCTGTCACCCAGGCTGGGGTGCAGTGGTGCGATCTTGGCTCACTGCAGCCTCAACCCCCTTGGCTCAAGCCATCCTCCCACCTCAGCCTCCAGAGTAGCTGGGGCTACAGGCATGCACCACCATGTCCCGCTAATTTTTTATTTGTAGAGACAGGGTTTCGCCATATTGCCCAAGCTGGTCTCAAACTCCTAAACTCAAACGATCCTCCCTTCTCAGCCTCCCAAAATGCTGAGATTACAGTTGTGAAGTGCTGTGCCCAGCTCCATAGGCACTTTATATACGTCATCTGCTTCAATCCTCACATCTTCCCCTTGTAAATTCCACTTATAGATAAGAAAACTGAGGCTCCCAAAGTTCAAGTCATTGTCCTTGGGTCACATTGGTAGTTAGGAGTAGAGTCAATACGAGGTCAGTACATCTCTTGTCTAAAAGTCATCATCATCAGTTAGAAGAATAAGAAGCCTCAGTACCACTCTTAATTCTTTGATGCTTTTTTCTTTTTACCTGAAAATTGTCATAGAGGGATCCACTTTTTTCACACTACTGACTTCTTGAAACTGCAGCCTCAGAAGCAGCTTTAAGAGTGAAGCATCGGCCGGGCGCGGTGGCTCAAGCCTGTAATCCCAGCACTTTGGGAGGCCGAGACGGGCGGATCACGAGGTCAGGAGATCGAGACCATCCTGGACGACACGGTGAAACCCCGTCTCTACTAAAAAATACAGAAAACTAGCCGGGCGAGGTGGCAGGCGCCTGTAGTCCCAGCTACTCGGGAGGCTGAGGCAGGAGAATGGCGTGAACCCGGGAGGCGGAGCTTGCAGTGAGCTGAGATCTGGCCACTGCACTCCAGCCTGGGCGGCAGAGCGAGACTCCGTCTCAAAAAAAAAAAAAAAAAAAAAAAAAAAAAAAAAAAGAGTGAAGCATCACCTCTGAAATGTGTTAGGAGCAATTGCAAGTCAACTTTGCTCATAGAAAGGAGCTGTGATTTCCTATTGTTGGGAAGGAAGTAAATGTTTGCAGGGCTTAAGTCAAACTAGGTTTTAATTGATGCAGAAATCTTTTAAAGTCCACCCACAAAATAATATCATGGTCATGTGAGCTGAGTCCTACAAAGGTAAAAGGATGTTAATCCAAAGTCATACTCCAGCATTGTTTCAACAGCTTTCTAAAGAAATTCTTAAATCCTACTGTAATCTTTAATGAAACCTGGAAATATGTACTTGCTCTAAGCTTGGTAGGGGGAGGGAGTAGGAGGTGTTTTAAAGAGAAAGGAGAAGAAAACCCAAAGAGGCTATTTATAAAATTAAAGGTTATAAGATCAATACAAAGGTATACACTAATTAACAAGTTAGTGGAGTTGTTTTTTTCTTTTCTTTTTTTTTTTTTTTTTTTGAGACAGTTTCACTGTGTCACCCAGGCTGGCACAATCTCGGCTCACTACAACCTCTGTCTCTCAGGTTCAAGTGATTATCCTGCCTCAGCCTCCTGAGTAAGCTGGGACTACAGGCACGCACTACCACGCCTGGCTATTCCTTGTGTTTTTAATAGAGACAGGGTTTCACCATGTCATCCAGGCTGGTCTTGAACTCCTGACCTCAAGCAATCTGCCTGCCTCAGCCTCCCAAAGTGCTGGGATTACAGGCGTGAGCCACCATGCCCAGCTTGTTAGGGGAGTATTTATGTGCTTCTTGCTTAATAAACAGTTACTGGCTGAGAGGATTGTGTGGGCCCAGGAGTTTGAGACCAGACTGGGCAACACAGTGAGACCCCATCTCTACAAAAAACAAATGTTAAAAAATTAGCTGGACGTTGGTGGTGCATGCCTGTAGTCCCAGCTACTCGGGAGGCTGAGGCAGAAGGATCACTTAAACCATTGCACTGTAGCCTGGCTGACAGAGCTAGACCCTGTCTCAAAATAAAAAATAAAAAATGAAAAAATAAACAGCTACTAAGTGCCTGATATATGTTAGATAGTGTACTAGACTCCGGGGATATCCAGTTCAATAAAGCCCAATTCCTCATGGAAATGCACAGCCTAGCTGAGAACACTCAATCTGGACCATTCTTGAAGAGATCACTTTATCAACAAAATTACTAATCTTCACAACCACCCAGCAGGGTAGGTGTTATCACCACCTCAAGGCTGAGGAAACTGGGACTAGAGAAGATAATGACTCACTTGAGGTTTCATGTTTAAGAAAAAGTCTTGACCCCAAATCATTCTGACCTGGAGGCCACATTTTCTTTCTTTCCGTTTTTTTTGTTTGTTTGTTTTTGGTTTTTTTTGAGACGGGCTCTGTTGCCCAGGCTGGAGTACAGTGTTGTGGTCTCGGCTCACTGCAACTTCCGCTTCTTGGGTTCAAGCGATTCTCCCGCCTCAGCCTCCTGAGTAGCTGGGATTACAGGTGCCCCACCCAGCTAATTTTTTGTGTGTTTCGTAGAGATGGGGTTTCACCATGTTGGCCAGGCTGGTCTCAAACTCCTGACCCAGTGATCTGCCCACCTCGGCCTCCCAAAGTGCTGGGATTACAGGTGTGAGCCACCAAGCCCGGCCAAGGCCCACATTTTCACAATAGACCATACTGCCTTCCTAAGAGAAAAAGCTCTCTGATCATCCTTACCGAAATGCATTCCTCTCTGAAACATGTGAAGTGTGTGATACGACGCCTATGAATTTGAAATTACTAAATTTGGTCAATTTGCTTATCAAAGGGAACCAAGAAAATGGAAATAATGGTCCCTGCCCACCTGGAGCTTAAGGTGCTATTTACACATTCTCGTTTGAAGTACCCCGGGGTAAGTAGGATTTCATTGGATTCCCCATTCATTTCTGTGTTGTTATATACATATATTTTAATATATATAATACATATATAATTAATTTTAATGTATATTAATACATATAATTTTCATTCAATGTTCCTGGCTCATAACTCCCATAGCCATTGTTGGTCTTTTGTCATACGCTGTGTGTGTTAGGCCTCAGGGCCAAGCCTCAGGACAGACTCTCTCTCCTGCCCTCTCCTTATCTGCCCCAAGGCAGGACTCTAATCTTCTGCACCTTTCTGATTGTGGGTGTTAAGAGCCTCCCCACAGAGGGTCCCACCCTGTACACTGGGGGAAGGAATGGTGACATCATGAAGCTTCCGTGAAAACCCAAGAGGATGGGTTTTGGGGAGCTGGACCTGTGGAGGCTGACAGGAAGGTGAAGAACTCACATGTGCCAGGAGGATGGCACAGCTCAATTCCTGGGGACAGAAGCTCCTGCGCTTGGGACCCTTGCAGACCTCACCCTGTATATTTCTTCATCTGGCTGTTTATTTGTATTCTTTAAAATATCCTTCTTAATAAACCGGTAAGTGTGTTTCTTAGTTCTGTGAGCTGCTCTAGCAAATTAATCAAACCCAGAGAGGGAGTGGTGGGAAGCCCGGCTTGAAGCTGGTTGGTCAGAAGTTCCGGAGGAACCCTGACTTGCAACTGGTGGGGCATGGAGAGGGTGGTCTTGTGGGACTGAGTCCTCAACCTGGGGACTCTGACACTGTCTCCAGGTACATAGCATCAGAACTGAATTGGAGGACACCCAGCTGGTGTATACTGCTTTGTGTGGGGGAGAAAACCCCCACGCCTTTGGTCACAGAAGCCTTCTGGGTTGACGTTCGTTGTGATGGTGTGAGAGCAGAGGAAAAAGGCGGTTTGGGAGAGTTTTTCCCAAAGCAATCCCTACACTGTTTTCTTTGCCCCTTCGTTCATGTCTAGTAAAATTAGTGAGTGAAGATCACACCCAAGTATGCTGGGAAAACCAGCAGGATTGACCTCACCTGCTTACTGGAAATGCAGAATCGCGGGTTCACCCCAGACATCGTGAATTCAAACTGCGTTTTAATAAAATACCCCTAAGTGATTCGGAGGCACTAAAGCTTGCAGGCTGTTTAACCTGGGAGAAGTGCGTTTAATAACTCCAGTAGCTTTCTGCCCAGAGAGGCTTGCTTCTGACCCTGGACTGCACAGGAGTGGAGAAGAGGCAGAAGGGACAGGAGCAGGAAGGGTGCAGAGGGGATGGGGACATCTGCAATACACATATTCACACATAGGAGCATTACCTCCAACAGCGAGAAATATTACTGCCCACAGATTACTAACTCTAACTTCTCTCAAAAGATTGAACCATCCCTTTACTACCAGCAGAAAGAGAAGCTTAAGCCAGGCTTTGCATTAGATGTATCCTGTAATATAGCTGAAGCTTCCCAGTCCTGCTGCTATGACCTACAGTCAATGAAAGCCCCAGATGTCATAGTTCAACCAATAAGTGCCTCCTTTTAAAGAACAAGATATAAAGGTCTTTCCAGCATTAAACTGCAGGTCAAATGCCACTTCCTCCATGAAGCCTTCCCTCATTCCCTCTCAGTTCATTTCCAGTTCTGTGCTTCTATAGCATGTTGTTTGTATTTCTCTTACCCCATTGGCCCCTCATAAAGGGCTGCAGACATATTTGTTTTCTCTCCTGGATTCAAAGGAACTTGAAGGAAAGAATTGTCTGAGGTTTACCTTCTCATTCCCCCTAATATGTTGCATGTAAGGAGTGATCTACTTTGTTTAGTTAAATCACTGTTGTTCCCTGTGGTGGGTGGATGACTTCAATGTGTGACCTAGAAAATCAGAAGAAGTGATCAAAAAAGAAGCAGAGAAACAAGATGCAGAGAAAGAATACATTCTGATGGCTCCATTTAAAAGGACTCCAAGCTGGGGGGAAGAAGAGACATGAGATATGGCAGGTGACATCATCTGTGGCTTTAGGGTTTCACCTTCCCATTATGTGGCCAGTCAGAAGCAAGGAGTTTCTTTGACTTAAGAGCTGATGTCAAGGAAAGGGAGTTTGTTAGAACTGGTGTGTGGATATCAGAGAGACTAGCTAAAAGCTAGAGTGGAAATGGGATTAGATAGATACCAGGAGTGAATACTGGGAGGATAAAAGGGGCAGTGATATGAACAGCAACCCAGAAAGCAATCCCAGGGAAATGGACTTTGCCCTCTCACAGAGACAGACCTTGCTCTCATAGCAATGAGGGCATAACAAACAATTCTAGAAAGAGCTCAACATTTCAAAATCCCACAAACTAATTATGTGGTCCCACCCAAATCGCCTTATCCAATCTAGACCTCAGTTTCTCCTTCTGTCACTGAAGGGGAACGACAAAGTTATCCCAAAGCACCAGTCACAAGACCACTAATGTTAATGTTGTTTTCTCTGAGCTAAATTTTCACACGTAACGTTCTCTAAAACAGATTTTGCATTTATTTCAACCCCAAGACAAACAATCTATGAGAGGGAAAGGCCATCCGTGGAAAACATTAAACATGAAACCAATGATTACATCCCTCTGAAATGTAGGACACTGGGAGCGAACCTAATCTCCAAGATGTTTCCACCCCATTTGCCCTGGGCTGTGTAATCAGCTTTTCCTCTCAACACCCGGATAAATGCAACTTGCCGGCTGCCACATTTGTCCTAATATGGATGCTATTCTGTCATCGCCCCCAAATTCCCTGAAAAATACTTAATGGCATCAAAATGGCGATCTCTGCAACAGATCCAGGGATCTAGGTACAGAAAAACAAGGGTTTTATGCTGCTACATTGTCACTCAACATGGGTTCATAACCTGAGAAAAGGTAGATTGGTCCGTGGTAAAGTCAGAACTTAAATAACAATTAAAATCCTCAGACTGCCAGAATAATACCTCTTCAGACTGAGGGAATTCATTCTCTCCAATGCATCGTCCATACTTATTTATTTCCCAGCTCATTCTGAAAAGGATTTGAAATGACAAATTATCTTTGAAACATTGCAACACGTAGGTGAACGTTGTGGAGGCTGATAAAATGTTTGCAGACTAACAGGATTTTTTTAACTTGCCCACAGAAGTCTTAAAAATATCTTAAATGCCACCTGAAGCACCATATGGAGAACTTACTCTCACTTAGCTACAACCATAATTGCATTTATGCTGTCGTTTTGTACAAAGAAAGCAAGAACTTGAATCTCAAACTGAAACCTTGAAATCACTCAGATTTTCTGAAAAGGCTTAGATTTGACTCAACAGGAAAAGTCATAATGATTATAGATCTCTTGAATATTGGGGAGTAGAGAGAAGAGTGTGAGGGGTTCATGCCGAGGGACACATTCTTGGACACTGCAGCAGGACTGGTACTCAGTGCAATGCTACTGACTTGTTGCTAGCTGGCAAGACAGGCTTGGTGTGCCGCTTTGTCCGAGGGTCATTTGCTGAGTCACAGAAGCCACCAGGCTGCATCCCTGAGGGCAGGAAAGAAGTAACAGCAGGCTTCTAAGTCACCTGCTTTGTGAACCACCCAAAGGTAATGCTGAGGAAGAATCTCCCCAGAGGCGGCAGAATTTCAGACACTGCAGCACAATCGTGTTCCATGGCGTAAACTAGCTGGAACGGTAGCACTCAGAGGAATCCGAGCCAAAGGTAGCAGGCTCTGCAGAGACCAGCGGCAGCCTCCAACAGAAAGGACAAGCTTTTCTTTCTTTTTTTTTTGACAATTATACGAGTATCACATGAGCATTATAATTTGAAAAAACACAAGAAAGCACAAAGGAGAAAATAAAAATTGATGGTTCATTTACGCAGTCAGCAAGTATTTCTGGAGGCCCTTCTAATTGTTACCAGGCCCTTTTCAAGGCACTGGGGGTGGAGAGAGAAGCACAAACCTGCTCTCTTTGAACTTATAGTCGCGAAAGGAGACAGATAAATAATATAATCGCACAAAGGAGAGGATCACCATTTCCTCGGCTAAACACCACAAGGAAAATAATATGTCTCTAAAAGCAGATTATAAAGGAATCTAGGCTGTGCCCGGTGGCTCATGCCTGTAATTCTAGCACTTTGGGAGGCTGAGGCAGGTGGATCACCTTAGGTCAGGAGTTCGAGACTAGCCTGGCCAACATGGTGAAACCCTGTCTCTACTAAAAATACAAAAATTAGCCAGGCGTGGTGGCGGGCACCTGTAATGCCAGCTACTTGGGAGGCTGAGGCAGGGAGAATCACTTAAACCCGAGATGCGGAGGTTGCAGTGAGCTGAGATCATGCCACTACACTCCAGCCTGGGCGACAGAGCGAGACTCCATCTCAAAAAATAAATTCAATTAAAATTAAAGGAATCTGGCCAGACTCAGGAGATTGGGAGAAGGGAGTGGTAGTCTGAGAAGGCTTCCTGAGGAGGTAACCCTAAACCGAAATCCGGGGAATTAGTCCGAAGCGAGCCGAAGAGCCACCCAGGTAGAAAGAATATCATGCAGAAGCTCCCTGAAAGGAGGGAACATGAGGTGTGTTGAAGAACTGAGAGAATGCGGTGTGAACAGACTAACAGGAGCTGGAAGGAACGAAGGAGACATAAGCCTGGAGAGGTAGACAGGAGCAGACCATCTTTAAAGGGCATTGTCAGCCTTCATCCATGTCCTCTGTACTTCAGATATTTTATTTATCTATTTTAAAGATAAGGTCTCACTCTGTCACCCAGGCTGGAGTGCAATGGTGCGATCACAGTTCACTCAAACTGAGCTCAAGTGATCCTCCTGTTTCAGCCTCCCATTAGCTGAGAACTACCAGCTGCCACGCCCAACTGAGTTTTTAATTTTGCGTTGAGACAGGGTCTCACTATCTTGTGCAGGTTGGTCTCAGACTCCTGGCCTGAATCAAGCCACCTGCCTAGGCCTCCCAAAGAGCTGGGATTACAGGTGTGAATCACTGTGTCTGGCCCCAGATATTTTACTTACATGTATATATGAGCATATATATGTGTATATATCTGTGTACATACCATATATGTATATATGTGTATACATGTCTGTATGTGCATGTATATAGTTTAACATTACCATCAAACTGCCAAATTTTCCTCTAGTATGCACCAATTTATACTCTTGCACTATATAAGAATGTCACTTTCACTTCACTTCCAACAGCACTCATTATCTTTTTTTTAAAATTAAACACTTGCAGGTTTGTTTGTTTGTTTATTTGTTTCGAGATGGAGTCTTGCTCTGTCACCCAGGCTGGAGTACAATGGCACAATCTTGGCTCACTGCAACCTCCAACTCCCGGGTTCAAGTGATTCTCCTGCCTCAGCCTTCCAACTGGCTGGGATTACAGACCTGTGCCACCACACCCAGCTAATTTTTGTTATTTGTAGTAGAGACGGGGTTTCACTATGTTAGCCAGGTTGGTCTCAAACTCCTGACCTCGTGATCCACCCACCTCAGCCTTTCAAAGTGCTGGGATTACAGGCGTGAGCCCCCCGACCCGGCCCACATAAATTAAACATTTGATAAGCAAAAAGTGTATCATTTAAGTTTTCATTTAACAGTGAACAAATATTTATCACCCATTGTTTTCTCACTTGCTTCTCAGAGAGAGCAGGAGTTTTCTGATCAGTGAAATAAGTACAATATTGTTCATGTGAGTGGAATAGCGTCACTGTTGAAAACACCTCTTGCAAAGGCTCAGCCTCAATATGTAATGGTCCCTTATTACTCATCCCTAAATGAAGGCATTAAAATATGTGAGCAATCCATCAAATTAGCGTCAGCCATTAGCCTTAGTTCAAATGAAGGCATGAGATTCATCTCCTCCTGGCAAATCACATAGTATAGCGCTGAGGGAAAGAGAAAAGTCTGCTGAGACTTTTTGAGATAAGAGAAAAGGGTCAGATCTGGGCTTGACAGGAAATGCATCAATATGAAGGAGGTAACGAATGGTGGGACCCTAACCAGGGACACGTGAGGAGGCTTCATGTCAAGGGAAAGGGGCGACCATTGGGAAGGTGAGGCAGCAGAGAGGTGGACTGCACCTCAGTTTGACGGCCTCACCATTATGCCTCGTCAGAGCTCTGCACCTTTGCCTGCAGCCTGTGGGAAGGCTCACTGGCCTGTCATCTATCCGGAAGTCCCTTAGGCACAGGTGGGTTTGATCACCAGAAATCAGGACTGTGACTGAGGGTGTGTGCAGGTTGCAGAGATTTATGCAGAAGTCCTGTGCGGTATACACGACATCCCCTGGGACTGAAATCACACAAGAAGGCTGGCAAAAGCTGTATGCCTGAGGAGGATTGGAGAGGTGTGGAAGTGGGGCAGGGAGGTTTACCTGTTTTCAGGCACTGGAACACCAGAATCTTCACAACAGTGGTCAGAAGGGATTCAGCCCAGAGAACTTGCTGCAACACCACTAAAGTAGTTGTTTATTTAACTTGAGGACTCGATGAAATGATGTCAAGAAAGATTGAAATCACAAAGCACACCAGCATTGAGTTTGACATACATTTTACTATCTAATCTCTATGCCACAAACCACACATACGGTGTGTTTCCTATGTAAATTTCCAGTCCAGCTCATTAAAGACGTGGGCAGGGCTGTCACGTGATCACATGTTCTTTTTTTTATTTTTGAGATGGAGTCTTGCTCTGTCCGCCAGGCTGGAGTGTAGTGGGGTGATTTCGGCTCACTGCAAGCTCCGCCTCCCAGGTTCATGCCATTCTCCTGCCTCAGCTTCCGAGTAGCTGGGACTACAGGTGCCCGCCACCACACCCGGCTAATTTTTTATATTTTTAGTAGAGATGGGGTTTCACCGCGTTAGCCAGGATGGTCTCGATCTCCTGACCTCGTGATCCGCCCGCCTCGGCCTCTCAAAGTGCTGGGATTACAGGTGTGAGCCATCACGCCTGGCGATCACATGTTCTTTATTGTGGTCTTCGGCAGAGGCCTCCCCTTTTGTCCTGCTCATGTTCTGTAGATGACCTTCTGTGGGTCTTAGTTCCATGCTGTAATGGCATATCCAAGTCCAGCTTCGGGGCATGCAACCTGTGCAGTCACACAGGCCCCGAGCATAGAAGGGCTCCACACTTTGTTTAATGTTGCCATCTTGAAAGTTTTTTTTGAGCAAGGGGCCTCATGCTTTCATATTATACCAGGCCCCACACATTTTGTAGTTGGTCCTAGTCATATCTTGTTACCAAGACTCTTGTTTCCAATATTAAAACGTCCTAGAATATTCACAGTATAATTGTGTGGTAAGGAGAGTATGTTTGAAACCAGGGTTTATGTCTTACTTCTGCCACGTCCTAACAGTGTATAAGTTTTGAGATACAAGATCTCTCTAAACCTCAATTTTCTCACTTGTATCTAACTCATAATTTGAATTGTCTTTTTCAGAAAATATTCATGCCGGCCAGACACGGTGGCTCACGCCTGTAATCCCAGCACTTTGGGAGGCTGAGGCAGAGAGATCTCAAGGTCAGGAGTTTAAGACCAGCCTGGCCAACATGGTGAAACCCTGTCTCCCCTAAAAATACAAAAAAATTAGCCAGGCATGGTGGCGGGTACCTGTAATCCCAGCTACTTGGGAGACTGAGGTGGGAGAATTGCTTGAACCTGGGAGGCAGAGGTTGCAGTGAGCCGTGATCATGCCATTGCACTCCAGCCTGGGTGACAGAGCGACTCCATCTCAGGAAAATAAAAGAGAAGTAAAAAGAAAATATTCAGGCCAGGCATGGTGGCTCATGCCTGTAATCCCAGCACTTTGGGAGGCCAAGGTGGGCAGATCGCCTGAGGTCAGGAGTCTGAGACCAGCCTGGTCAACATGGTGAAACCCCATCTCTACTAAAAATACAAAAAGTTAGTGGGGCGTGGTGGCAGGCACCTGTAATCCCAGCTACTCAGGAGGCTTAGCCAGGATAATTGCTTGAACCCGGGAGGTGGAGACTGCAGTGAGCCAAGATTGCACCATTGCACTCCAACCCGGACAACAAAAGCAAAACTCTGTCTCAAAAAAAAAATAGAAAAAAAAAAAAAACTCAAAATGTGGCAAAGCACTTAGCATCTGCTTGGCACAATACATGAAGAGATTATTGGCATATGATTAAATACATTTTACTTTTATTTTGTGCATTTATTGTGCTATTTAGTGGAGACTTTGCTCTCCTCCAACATGGTCGGTAAAATATTTGACGCTAATTACCATATAACATTTTGTCTGATTGTGTGGTCCTTCAGACCCGCATCCCTCTCTGTCTCCTTCATCTGCACACTTTGTTATCTGGTCAGTGACTATTGAGTTCTTCCCCCTTTGTGTTCCTTTCATTCAGTGTTCTGCATTCTTTTTGTGGCCATGAGAGGGCTTTTATTCTGAAATCTTAGACAGAAAGAATAACTCCCTGATTTGAATCTGGGTTAAAAATGGATTCTGAATTCTTTTTTTTTCCGGGACGGAGTCTGGTTCTGTCACTCAGGTTGTTATGCAGTGGCGTGATCTCAGCTCACTGCAGCCTCTGCCTCCCGGGTTCAAGCGATTCTTCTACCTCAGCCTCCTGAGTAGCTGGGACTACAGGCATGCGCCACCACACCTGGCTAATATTTGTGTTTTTAGTAGAGACGGGGTTTTACCATATTGGCCAGGCTCGTCTCAAACTCCTGACCTCGTGATCCACCCGCCTCAGCCTCCCAAAGTGCTGAGATTACAGATGTGAGTCACTGCATCCAGCTGGATTCTCAATTCTTAATGCATTCCCGCTGTCACCCACTTCATTGCCATCCCATGACAATTTTTATATAACACCATCAGGGATCAGTCGTATCCACGGCAGTGTTACTGGTTAACCATTTCGTACCCCAAAATGTGTAAATCTGGACGTAGGCTTCATTTAAAACATTTATATGAGTGTGTACATGCACACACAAATGCACAGAGAGATGAAAACGGGTGTCAAAAGAGAACAAAAATTGACAGCCAGAACTGCTTCAGGAGTGTTCTGATGTCTACATCTCACATTGAAAAAATTAGGATGGACTGACGGATGGGCACAGGGATGGATAGGTATGTGATAGAGAAAACATAGCTAAATGTTTTCTACAGAAAGTAGGCAGTAAGGACGTGGGTACTCATTGTATATTTTTTCTTCTTTTCTGTACATTTGAAAATTTTTATAATAAAATATTGCAGAGGGAACGGTAGCCAGTCGTGTATTATTTGATTAAAGGGTCTGCTAAAAATCAGGAAATGTAATGAAATCTAGATTTTTATCTTTTCTTAATCTTTTTTCATCTCCCCCCACCCCCGCACCCAGACTGTAGTTCAGTGGCACGATCTTGGGTCTCTGCAACCTCCACCTCCCAAGTTCAAGCGATTCTCCTGCCTCAGCCTCCCAAGTAGATAGGATTACAGGCGCATACCACCAGCTGATTTTTGTATTTTTAGAGACAGGGTTTCGCCATGTTGGCCGAGCTGGTCTTGAACCCCTGACCTCAGGTGATCTGCCCGCCTCGGCCTCCCAGAGTGCTGGGATTATAGACATGAGCCACTGCGCCCAGCCTAGATTTTTATATTTCTATAAAAAAATCTAAATTCTGGCAATACTGAGTCGACATGCCAATAGGTAGTTGTAGCTAAGCAGCAGCTACCTTCACAAGCAGCATGAGCTCACCAGGTTTCCATAGTCCCTCCACTTCCTGTCATATCGCCTTATGTCCTTTCTGAGTCACGCATTTAGATTTCCCACCTGAACCCCCTAGACATTTGAGTCTCAACCCTTGTAAATATACTCATGTCAGAGGATTGGTTATGGGATTACTCTTCTGATAAAAGTATTCGCCCCACGGTACATTTTCCAGCAATTTTTGACATGGAGCCTTTAAGGTTCTCCCTCACCAATGTCTATAAATTTCCTGAAATTATAATGTAAAAGATTATGCCTGTGTCCTTAGGCTGGAGTGCAGTGGTGCAATCACGGCTCACTGCAACCTCAACCTCTTGATCTCAAGCCATCCTTCCACCTCAGCCTCCCAAGTAGCTGGGAATACAGGCTTAGGCCACCATGCCTGGCTAATCTTTGTATTTTTTGTAGAGACGAGGTTTTGCCATGATGTCCAGGCTGGTCTCGAACTCCTGGATTCAAGAAATCCACCTGCCTCAGCCTCCCAAAGTACAGGGATGACAAATGTGAGCCACCATGCCTGGCACCCAGAGCTTTTTATTAGGTTCTCAAAGAATTCTATGATTCAAAAATAATTAAGAATTACCATAAGTTAAGGAACTGTAGTGGTAATATTTTAAATGATCCAAATAATAATTTTAAAATGCCACTGACACATAACCAATCATGTACACTGTTATCCTGTATAACAAGACACCTATATATCCATTTTAAAATCAGAACTGGTTATGATCTGTGTGTGTGAGTGTGAGTGTGTCTAGTTGGTAAAGTGAGATTTATTGAGGATGAAAGGCCAGTGCATAGATAGTCCACAGACGCTCTCTGTGATCCTAGCATTAGACATTCTCTTTATATGCATACATAAACGGCTGCTGATCTCTCCATTTCTGCTTTCTTTGCCATATTAAGCTCTTCAGTTCTGTCTCTGGCAGTCCCCTGAATAATTTCATCCCTTTGCTTCTCATTTTATTGCATCTAAGTACATCCATAAAAGTCATAATCTGGAATCGTATGTAGATGATGAGTTCCCAAAAAAAGACAATTGGCTTTTTCAAAGTTCTAGTGGCAGAACCAAGACAAGAACTTGTATCTTAAATTTAAACATAACTTTTAAGAACTAGCAATTCTTTACTTAAATAAACTGAGTCTGTGTAAATCCAACAAATGGATAAGACTCCAATATATTACATTATCTAAAGCTATGACTGTAACCCAGATACTCAGGGGGGTCTTTTGACATAAGTACCAAGTATTTATGTACATTTTACAAGAATGACCTCTCATTCTATTCACCTACCAACTTGGTAGCTGTGGCCAGAAGAAACTGATAACCAGGGCCATATAGAACCACCAGGTACCCAGATTAAGACCTGAAGCTGTGCTCCCCAACCTTATCTACCTGTTCCTCCTCCAAACAGCTATCTACCAAGAAAGCTCACTCTTTTGGGACTTTTGGGAGGTAATTAGGATGATATAAGGTCATCAGGGTGGGGTTCTGTATCAGTTTGTTCTCACACTGCTATAAAGAACTACCTGAGAATGCGTTATTTATGAAGAAAAGAGGTTTAGTTGACTCACAGTTCTTCAGGGTTAACAGGAAACATGACTGGGAGGCCTCAGGAAACTCTGTCACGGTGAAGGTGAAGGGGAAGCAAGCACCTTCTTCTCATGGTGGCAGGAGAGAGAGGAAGAGAGAAGGGGGAGGTGCGACACACTCTCAAACAACCAGATCTCGTGAAAACTCACTGACTATCACAAGAACTGCAAGGGGGAAGTCTGCCTCCATGATTCATTCACCTCCCACCAGGCCCCTCCTGACACATGGGGATGACAATCAGAGATGTGATTTAGCTGGGGAAACAGAGCCAGACTGTATCAGGCCCCCATGATGGGACTGGGGGATTTATAAAAAGAGGCAGGTAGACATGAGCTGACATGTTCTTGCCTTCTCACAGTGTGATGCAGTCTGCTATACTGTGATGCAGCAAGAACTCACCAGATGCCACAGCCAACTGGCCTTGGACTTCTCAGCCTCGACAACTGTGAGCAATATAAACCTCTATTCTTTACAAATTACTATTCTGTGGTTCCTCAAGAACCTTGGATGTGCCTGGAGATAAACCTGGTGCAACTTTCCTCTTGGCCTTGAGGATTGGCCTGTGGAATTTAATTATAGCAACAGAAAATGGACTAAGACATTCCTATTGATCAGACTCGCTTTCATAGTCAAGCAGAAGCAAGAAGATGAAATTGGGGTGTCTGAATTGGGAATCTGAATCTTATCTGAGGCCAGATAAGTCATTGTTTTGAGTCACTGTCCTGTGCATGTAGAATATTTAACAGCATTCCTGGCTTCTATGCACTAGATGCCAGGAGCACCTTTCATCATCCAAGCTGAAGACCAAAAATGTCTCCAGACATTGTCAGATATCCTGTGGGGGTGAAATCATGAGTGGCTTTAAATTATTGTACCATTTAATCTGACACCAACTCTTTATAAAGTTCAGAGACAAAATTCAAGATAAGGCCACAGAACCTAGACTACAGCAAAGGTCTTTCATTTCCGAGACCAGAGTTTTATCCAGCACATGGGAGCTGCCCCCAAACAAATGCTAAAAGGCTACTGGGCCAAAGTTCTTCTGATTTTTTTTTTTTTTCTGCAGTGCCAATACTGCATCTTAAAGACCAGGACACACATGAAGTCCTTCCAGGTTGCCGTCTTCTTGATGGTAGTTACTGCTTTAGTAGCTCAGCTTCACCTCAGATAACCCAATTCACTCACCAGCAGATATCACGCCTACCACTCCTACTTATTGGATTTTTGGGTGGATTTCACAATAGGTCTTCTTTAGGACAAGTTGTTCAGCTTGTTTTTTTTCTTATTTTATTTTTTTCTTCTCAGTTACACAGAAGCATCTAATGCCTGAATACTAGAGTCCTATAAGGTCTAAGGATGCTCCAAGGCAGGAGGAAGACAATGTTAACTACTGAGCAGGGAGTTATGATTCCCTGTGGATAAGGGGAAACAGGAGCGAGAACAAGGCACACTTAACAGAGATCTGATCTTTCCTTCCATCCACAGTTGTTCCAGGGTATACGGCGCCCTCCAAGCCAGCAGGTGGTTCAGTTTTCTGTTACAGTGAAAGGAGAGTGTGTGTGCTCCCACACTATTGACAGGCCAGCTGTTATTACTAAGTGCGATCATGAACAAAAATACAATTCATTGTGTACCATCAGCTGTCAAATAGTATGTCTCAAAGGACTTTTTTTTTAAAGGCCAGATTCACCTCTGGAGTGGAGCTGGGCCTAAGGTTACCAGATGTCTCTGCAAGTCATCTGAATTTATCATCTTCCCTAGTTCAGCCATCTGGCTCACATGCTGGAGCAGAGACTCATCGACTCCTTGCCAGAGGTTGTGTGACTTGAATATTCATATCTTACACAAGTCTAGGAGAAGAGTTGATAGAAAGCTAGTCTTCACCCTTAGAATTCTTTACTTTCAAATTTTATTTCAGAGATTTGCATATCATTGATTTAGGGCAGCATTTTACAGGTAATTCATCCTGATTATTTAAACTACAAAACAAGGATAGAAACTTAGGACATTTTGTCTTGACTATATGAAATATATAGGAAAACAGGAGGGATGGAGAGGAGGCCCCTTCTTTTGTTTTGTCTTTTTTGATAATTTCCCTCCGTAAGCCAGTTGGCTTATCTTTGGCAAATTAAGGAGATTAAGCTAGTTAACATAAGTTCTTGCCATCTGATTGAGTTCTTAGACGAAATGGCTGGGGAGGTTTATAAGTTTTCAAAAGCCACCACTTAAACAAACCTACATAAAGTAATAGTACATGGAAACTTCTTAAAAATAAATTTCTTTTATACTGTGTATATGGAAGATTAGAAAGTCACGCCATTAAATTTTTACTGCTAGGCAAATATTATTTGATACAATCTAAGTCACCCCTCCTTCCTTTCCCTTCATCCTCATATTAACATATAAGGACGGCCAGACACGGTGGCTCATACCTGTAATCCCAGCACTTTGGGAGGCTGAGGTGGGCAGATCACCTGAGGTCAGGAGTTCGAGACCAGCCTCAACATGGAGAAACCCCCGTCTCTACTAAAAGTACAAAATTAGCCAGGCGTGGTGGTGCATGCCTGTAATCCCAGCTACTCAGGAGGCTGAGGCAGGAGAATTGCTTGAACCTGGGAGGTGGAGGTTGCGGTGAGCTGAGATCGTGCCATTGCACTCCAGCCTGGGCAACAAGCGCGAAACTCTGTCTCGAAAAATAGATAAATAAATAAATAAGACAATTTCTGCATCTGATCTTTGGGTTTTCAGGAACCTGGGATCTGTCCGGAAATAACTATGCTGGTGAAACTTTCTTCTTGGCCTTGAGCATTCAGTACCACCAACAATCAGTGGCCCAGCTGAGCTGGCAAATCCAGTTGGAATTTCATTCAGCTGCCCTAAACCCTTCACAAACCAGACTCTGAAAATGGACCCACCTGACTAATTTGAAATAAAATCGCTTGAGCAAAAACCAGCTACCCAGAATTATAAGCCTAAGAGGACAGATGTGCCACCATTCAATTCCATTGGTTAGAACTAGTCTTAATCCTTTTCTCCTTTTGTACTTAATTTTTTTTTTTTTTAATGACTTTTCAACTTGAGCTAGAAAGAAAAAAAGTCCAGGCATGGTGGCTCACTCAGCCTATAATCCCAGCACTTTGGGAGGCCAAGGTGGGCAGATCACCCGAGGTCAGGAGTTTGACATCAGCCTGACCAACATGGTGAAACCCCATCTCTACTAAAAATACAAAATAAGCTGGACGTGGTGGCACATGCCTGTAATCCCAGCTACTTGAGAGACTGAGGCAGGAGAATCGCTTGAACCCGGGAGGCGGAGGTTCCAGTGAGCCAAGATCGCGCCATTGCACTCTAGTCTGGGCAACAAGAGTGAAACTCTGTCTCGAAAAAAACAAAACAAAACAAACAAAAAAACCCAGTAACTGTAGGTCAGTAATTACGATTGCACTAGGGCTTAGACAATGAATATTTTTTTGAGATGGGGTGGGCAATATAGGGGAGTAATCTTATTGTGTTAAAAAAAATTAAAAGCAGCTGGATGCGGTGTCTCACACCTGTAATTCCAGCACTTTGAAAGGCCAAGACAGGTGGCTCAGGAGTTCCAGACCAGCCTAGCCAACATGGCAAAACCCCGTCTCTACTAAAAATACAAAAATTAGCCAGGCGTGGCAACGCATGCCTGTAATCCCAGCCACTCGGGAGGCTGAGGCAGAAGAATTGCTTGAACCCCAGAGGTGGAGTTTGCAGTGAGCTGAGATTGTGCCACTGCACTCTAGCCTGGGCAACAGAGTGAGATTCTGTCTCAAAAAAAAAAGGCATTTCCTAGGACCCTCCAGAAGCAGTGTTCTCATCCAGAGAGCCTGAGAAAATAGCCTGTCAATTAAGATTAATATCAGAGCACATAAAGGATAATGATTTCATTAAATATTCAATTATAAGCCAAACTCCTTCTCTCTGGCAGGAAATACCTTCTCAATCTCACAAAGACTTTGACATTAGAGAGTAAAGGACAAGAAGAAGTACAGACAAAATAAACTTATAAGAGTAGCATGTAGAAGATTCCTGTCATCTTTGTGAAGTGGGACAGAAAATCTAAGGAAAAGAGCTGGAAGTTGAGTTTTCATATATTTTTATTTTTACCTTCAAATCAAGTCATAAAATATCTTACTTTAGTTGTCTGGGAAGATAACGTAGTCCATTCCCTTGACTTTGGACCCATTCTGGATTTTTCTTCCAGTTTTCTGTATCCAGTTGTCCCTGTTTCCATTTTTAGGCAAATGGTATGTGATGTAAGATTAACCTTCTCAGCCACATTTATGTTTCTTTCTCTGCACCTCACACTTATCCATTATGTTTTTAAAGATGTGATTACATTGATTTACTTTAGACCTTTTATCCCATGTTCTATTTTAAGGTTTCGTACATACACAATAACAACAAGAGTAAATTTCCGTAACAAATTTATTCAAAGACTTCCTGTTCTTATTTTCTTTGCCTTTTGTCTCCAAATAAATCAACCACTGTGTAGTTTTCATTTTGCTGGAGCTTAACATCTACACTCTGATCACTAGTAAAATATGTATACTCCTGACTGTGGATCTTTGGCTTCTTCCTATATCTCCCTTGAATTTGAACGAGGACTCACCATAATCGTGAATATCATCATGACATTAATGATGGCTAATATTTGTTAGAAACCAACTGTCTGCCAGCCACTATGCTTATTGGATGCGAGAATCTGCCATGGGCCCTGAGCATCCCTGTATGTTCTTGCTATGAATGCCGAGCTCTGACCACTCTCGAGCCAGGCCTTTTCTCACGGTTGTGTTTGTAGTAAGCAACCTTGAGGGATGAGGTAATGGCTCCTCTTGGAGAAGAAGGAGGCATTTGTCCTTACTACACAGTACTTACCATAAAATGGTGACTCCTCAAGCTTAGCGTCCCTCTGCTGTAACACAACCCACTGTGTGTGCAAGCATCTATCACAGGCTTCGTGTTGCCTCCTTAGGACTTAGGAGACAGAGAACCCGTGCAAATGAACATGAAGCCCTGGCCACTGCTTTTGCAGCAAGTAATAAAGTTCTTTGTTTCTGCCCCAGAAGTCTCACATCTTCTGCCGGCATCCTGTGGCAGGTGAACTTGTTAGCTTCTAAGCAGGCTAAAATTGCAGACCCTGCCTCCACAGTTCCTGATCAAGATTCATACAGTGATCATCACAACTAATTCTCACAAAGCCCCCATGAGACCCTTGTTTTCCACTTGTCCAAAGTTGTCAGTACTCTACTGATAATACTTTCCTTCATTACTAAGTCTGGGTCCCATTGTCAGTTCTCTTATCAGCACCCTAAACTCCATATGCTTCCCCTGCATACACCAGGTAAAACCCACAAAGCTGATCCAATCCCAGTGAAAATTCTCCGCACCTGTGCTGTTGAGAGCAGCCCTGCTTTGTGTGGTCACTGAAATCCACAACATCCAGACTCAGCTGAGCCCTTAAACCATTTATGATTTTCTTTTGCTTGTCCTTGGGCAGTTCTTCCTCTCATTCATCTCAGGTGCTAAAACTTCACTCCCTTCTCTAACTCCTTGGCTCCAATGTCGTATTTCACAGAAAGCATCGAGATTCCCAGGAAATAACTCCATCAACTCCCATACACACAGCCCTTAAAGGTGTATCTGTGTCCCCCTTCCCCACCATGACCCCCTTCCTTAAGAACTCAAGCTGTTCAAATGTCATCCCAAGCCCACGCTTTTGATCTACTCTCTGCCTGTTCATCTTCATTCAGCTTATGCTTGAATTCCCCTCAGCATAGAAACGTTCTCAAGTCTCCTAGCCTGAAAATAGAAACCTGTTCTCCAGGCTACTCCGTTTGGAACTCTTTCCTCATTTCTTCCCTTTTCACAGTCAAGACTACGCCTCCCCACCTCTTCACTGTTCACTCGCTGCTCTACCAGGTGTCCCACCCTTTGTACCACAGAAGCACCCTGGAAAAATTCAACCAAGATCTCCTAACTACCCAGTCCAGTGGATCTCTTTCTTCTCCACACACCTAAGTCATAAGGATGAAGGGAGGGAAAGGCTAAAGGTGGAGAGGAGCAGAACTGGGTTGAGCTACCCAGGTTGAAGGACATAACCAGCTAATGATAACCTTGCAGGGAGTGGCCATGAGAAGAAATGCCCTGATCTCACTCTCCTTCCTCCTTCTTACCTGCTGTTTGTGCTCCACCATGGATAAACTCAACCGAAAGCAGGGAGCCCTGTTTATCCACTTCATACAAGCCAACCTCCAGGTCTGGAGAGAGCAGGGTGGAAAAGGATGAGTGCTGGTTGGGAGAGCCCGTGTCTCCTAAATCTTATAATCCCTCGAAGCACACAGCACAGCACAGCACAGCACACTGTGTGGCACTGTGTGGGAAGATCTTAGCTATATATATATATGTGTGTGTGTGTGTGTGTGTGTATGTGTGTATATATATATACACATATATATATTAAATCTTTAATAAACTAAATTCTTGTCTTTGGAGACAAGAAAAGAGAAGACATCTGGTTGACTGTTAAACCTCGTCAATACAGAGCACTAGAGAGACCTTGCCTGAGGAAAGGGTTTTGCTTCCCATTTCCGAGTTTGCTACTCAAAGACTCACTAAAGCCAGGTAATTACATAGCATGTCTATTTACCCCAAAACTATAGGCAAGAGGCACTCAATAAATATTATAGTGGAATAACAATGGATTTCTAGTCTTAAATTCTATTATGAGAATTCAGTATTTCAATAGGACTGTCTTGCATGCTTGAGCCAAATCATTTGTAAACATAGTTTCTTTGACCTTGTCAAAATCAGTTGACATTATGGCGGAGAATTGGTACTCCTGGACCTTCTAAAAATGGTGCAACTTGTAAATAGCTTTGAGAATCACAACTCACTAAAAGGAATCTATTGAGAGTCCTAAACCTTCCAATAGAAACCGTAAAATAATATGAGATAAATAAAATCTAAATTCTTTTATCAAAAATAAAACAATTACAAGCAACACAGTAAGTACAAAATGACATATTCCATTCGTTACAGATGGATGAATAAACAAAATGTGGCAACTATACAATGAAATAGTATTTAGTCTTAAAAATGAATAAAAGTTTGATGCATACTAAAACACGAACTTTGAAAACATTATACCAAGTGAAATAAGTCACACACAAAAGGACACATATTGTATGATTCTACTTATACGAGGTACCTAGAATACTCAAATTCATAGACACCGATACTAGAATAGTGGTTATCAGGGACTGGGTAGAGATGAGGTGGACAGGTGAATGAAGAATTATTGTTCAAAGGGTGCGGAGTTTCAGTTTGGAAACATGAAAAATTTCTGGAAATGGATAGTGACAATCGTTGCACAACATTGTGAAAGTACTTAATGCCACTGAATTGTACACTTTAAAATGGTTAAGATGGCAAATCTTGTAAGTTTGTAGATTTTTTAGTATCATCCTTTTACCTCTCGGAAGAAAGGCACAAAATAGTTCAGAATTGTACTGTTTTACCCAATAGGTGGATTACCTACACGATTTAAGGTAGCAGTGTCCAACAGAAATATAAGCTACATGGCCAGGCGCAGTGGCTCACACCTGTAATCCCAGCACTTTGAGAGGCCTAGGTGGGCAGATCATCTGAGGTCAGGAGTCTCAAGACCAGCCTGGCCAGCATGTAGTGAAACCTGGTCTCTACTAAAAATACAAAAATTAGCTGGGCATAGTGGCACACACCTGTAGTCCCAGCTACTTGGGAAGCTGAGACAGGAGAATCGCTTGAATCTGGGAGGCAGAGGTTGCAGTGAGCTGAGATCGCACCACTGCACTCCAGCCTGGGCAAAAGAGCGAGACTCTGTCTCTCAAAAAAAGAAAACGAAAAAAGAAAAAAGAAATATAAGCTACATATGTAACTCTAAATTCCTTAGAAACTGCATTAAAAAGATAAACAGAAAAATAGAAACAAGGTTAATTTTTGATTGTATATATTATTTAACCTAACATATCTCAAATATTAACACTTCAGCATATAGTGAATGAAAAATTACTAGTGTTTGACCCAATGGGAGAACAAAACTAAAAAGAAAATTACTAGTGAGATATGTAACATTCTTTTATACCACAATGAGTCTTTGAAATCTGATGCTTTTATACCTACTACACTTCTCATTTTATACCTACTACACTTCCACATGTTGTTATTGGCTACTGTACAGAACAGAACAGCCTTAAGGGCTTCAAACAAAGAGATCATGTATTAAATAGACATATTTTGAATAATTTGATATTTGATCCTGCCAAACTAAACTTTATTTAATGAAGGGGATATAGAGTCTCTCAGAAAAGCAAATGCTAAGGGAATTTATCACCAGCAGACTGGACCTACAAGAAATACTTAAAGGAGTTCCAAACATGGAAACAAAAAAATAATATTTGCAACCATAAAAGCACATGTAAATACAAAGCTCACTGATTCTATAAAGCAGTTACACAATTGAGACTACAAAGCAGCTAGCTAACAACGCTATCACAGGAACAACACAGGTCAATATTAACCTTGAATATAAATAGCCTAAATGCTCCACTTAAAAGACATAGAATGACAAATTGGATTAAAAAAAAACAAAGACCCAAATTTCTGTTGCATTCTCACATGCATTGACACCCAAAGGCTAAAAGTAAAAGGATAAAAAAAAAAAAAAAATCTGTTATGCAAATGGAAAACAAAAAAGAGCAGCTTTGCTATTCTTGTATCAGATAAATTAGACTTTAAACAAATAGCAATAAAAAAAGACAGAGGCTGGGCACGGTGGCTCACGCCTGTAATCACAGCACTTCAGGAGGCCCAGGCAGGTGGATCACGAGGTCAGGAGATCGAGACCATCCTGGCTAACACAGTGAAACCCCATCTCTACTAAAAATACAAAAAAATTAGCCAGGTGTGGTGGCAGGTGCCTGTAGTCCCAGCTACTTGGGAGGCTGAGGCAGGAGAATGTTGTGAACCTGAGAGGCAGAGCTTGCAGTGAGCCAAGATCGTGCCACTGCACTCCAGCCTGGGCGACAGAGCGAGACTCCGTCCCCAAAAAAAAAAAAAAAAAGAAAGAAGGCCATCTTATAATGATAAAGAGTTCAATTCAACAATAAATTTAACTATACTAAATATGAATGCACCCAGCCGGGTGCAGTGATTCGTGCCTGTAATCCCAGCATTTTTAGAGGCCAAGGCAGGTAGATTACTTGAGGTCAGGAGTTCAAGACCAGCCTGGCCAACATGGTGAGACCTCATCTCTACTAGAAATACAAAAATTTGTTGGGCGTGGTGGCGGGACCAAGTAGTCCCATCTACTTGGGAGGCCTGAGGCAGGAGAATTGCTTGAACCTGGGAGGCAGAGGTTGCAGTGACCTGAGATCACCCCACTGTACTCCAGCCTGGGCTACAGAGCAAGACTCTGTCTCAAAAAAAAAAAAAAAAAAAAAAGAATGCACCCAACATCAGAGCAGCCAGATTTATAAAACAAATACTACTAGACCTAAGAAAGGGGATAGACGGTCATGCAATAGTAGTGGGGGACCGTAACACACCAATGACAGCACTAAACAGATCATTGAGGCAAAAAACGAACAAAGAAACTCTGAACTTAAATTGGACTCCTTACCAAATAGACTTAATAGAAATCTACCAAATACTACACTCAATAACCACAGAATGTGCATTTTTCTCATTTGCACATGGAACATTCTCTAAAATTGACCACATGCTGAGTCATAAAGCAAATCTCAATAAATTCAAAACAATCAAAATCATATCAAGCATCTTCTCAGACCACAGTAGTATAAAATTGGAAATCACTAAGAGGAACTCTTGGCTGGGTGCGATGGCTCATTCCTATAATCCCAGCACTTTGGGAGGCCGAGGTGGGTGGATCACCTGAGGTTGGGAGTTTGAGACCAGCCTGACCAACCTGGAGAAATCCTATCTCTACAAAAAATCCAAAAATTAGCTGGGTATAGTGGCGCATGCCTGTAATCCCAGCTACTCGGAAGACTGAGGCTGGAGAATCGCTTGAACCCGGGAGGCAGAGGTTGCAGTGAGCCAATATCACACCATTGCACTCCAGCCTGGGCAACAAGAGCAAAACTCCATCTCAAAAAAAAAAAAAAAAAGGAACTCTCAGACCACACAAGTACATGGAAACTAAACAACTTGCTTCTGAATAACTTTTGGGTAAACGAAAAAATTCAGGCAGAAAGTTATTTAAAAATTTGAAATAAGTGAGAAGAGAGATACAACATACCTCTGGGATCCTCTGGGATACAGTGAAAGCAGTAGCAAGAGGAAAGTTTATGGTGCTAAATCCCTATATCAAAAAGATATAAATGTCCAAATTAACAACCTAATGTCACACCTAAACGAACTAGAAAAACAAGAAAAACCCAAATCCAAAGGTAGCAGAAGAAATGAAAAAACAAAGATTGTAACAGAACTAAAGGAAAGTAAGACAAAATAAAATAAAAAAGATCCTCAGAGACTACTATGAACATCTCTGTGCACACCAACTAGAAAAATCTAGACGAAATGTGTAAATTTCTGGAAACACACAACCTCCCACTGAACCACGAAGAAACTTGAAATCCTGAACAGACCAAAAACAAGGTATAAAACTGAATCAAAGGCCAGGCACTGTGGCTCACGCCTGTAATCCCAGCACTTTGGGAGTCTGAGGTAGGAGGATTGCTTGAGCTCAGGAGTTTGAGACCATCCTGGGCAACATGGTGAAACTCCATCCCTGCAAAAGATGCAAAAATTAGGCAGGTATGGTGATCCTCACCTGCGGCCCCAGCTACTTGGGAGGCTGACTGAGGTGGGAGGATTGCTTGAGCCCAGGAGGTCGAGGCTGCAATGAGCTGAGATTGTGCCAGTGCTCTCCAGCCTGTGTAACAGAGGAAGACCCTGTATCAAAAAAAAAAAACAAAAAAAAAAAAAAAAAAAAAAAAAAAAAAAAAAAAAAAAAAAAAAAAGAAAAAGAGAGAGAGAGAGAGAGGAAATTGAATCAGTAATAAAAAAAAATCTACCGTTCAAAAGAAGAAAAAGTCCTGGACAGATGGATTCACAGCCAAATTCTATCAGACATAGAAAGAAAAGCTGGTACCAGTTTACTGAAACTATTCCAAAAAATTAAGGAGGAGGGATTCCTCCCTAACTCATTCTATGAAAGCAGTATCATCCTGATCCCAAAACCTAGCAAAGACACGATGTAAAATGAAGCTACAGGCCGATACCCTTGATGAACATAGATGCAAAATCCCCAAAATAATAACAGCAAACTGAATCCAGCAGCATATCAACAAGTTAATATACCATAATCAAGCAGACTTTATTGCTGATACACAAATCTGGTTCAACATATACAAATCAGTAAATGTGATTCATCACATATACAGAGTTAAGACAAAAACCATATGATCATCTCAATAGATGTGGAAAAATCTTTTGATAAAATTCAACTTCCCTTCATGATAAAAACCCTCAAGACACTAAGTATTGAAAGAACATACCTCAAAATGATAAGAGCCATCTTTGACAAACTCACAGTCAACAAAAATGAACAGTGGAGAAAGAACACTTTATTGAATAAATAGTGCTGGGAAAACTGACTAGCCATATGCAGAAGAATAAAACTGGACCCCTACCTATATGGTGAGCATATACAAAAATTAACTCAAATTGATTAAAGACTTAAATGCAAGACCTCAAACTATAAAAATCCTAGATGAAATCTGAAAAACTCTTCTGGACATTGGCCTAGGCAAATAATTTATGACTAAGACCTCAAAGGCAAATGCAACAAAAACAATAAATGGGCATATGGGATTTAGTTACAATAAAGAGCTTCTGCACAGCAAGATAAACTATCAACAGAGTAAACAGACAACCTACAGAATGGGAGAAAATATTTGCAAACTATGCATCTAACAAAAGATCCAGAATCTATAAGAAACTTAAATCAACAAGCAAAAACCAACCCCATTATAAATTGGGTAAAAGACATGAACAGATACTTCTCAAAAAGTGTCCAACAAACATATGAAAAAGTGTTCAACATCACTAATCATCAGAGAAATACAAAATAAAACCACAATGAGATATCATCTCACACCAGAGTGACTATTATTGAAAAATCAAAAAACTAACAGACGTTGGTGAGAATGCAGAGAAAAGAGAACACTTGTACACTGTTGTTGGGCGTGTAAATTAGTTCAACTCCCATGGAAAACAGTGTGGAGATTTCTCAAAGAACTAAAAATTGAACTACCATTTGACCCAGTAATCCCACTACTGGGTATCTTCCCAAAAGAAATCATTTTATCAAAAAGACACCTGCATGCATATGTTTATCACAGCACTATTCACAATAGCAAAGTCATGGAATCAACCTAAGAGTCCATCAATGGTGGATTGGATAAAGAAAATTTGGTATGGCCGGGCGCGGTGGCTCAAGCCTGTAATCCCAGCACTTTGGGAGGCCGAGACGGGCGGATCACGAGGTCAGGAGATCGAGACCATCCTGGCTAACACGGTGAAACCCCGTCTCTACTAAAAAATACAAAAAACTAGCCAGGCGAGGTGGCGGGCGCCTGTAGTCCCAGCTACTCGGGAGGCTGAGGCAGGAGAATGGCATGAACCTGGGAGGCGGAGCTTGCAGTGAGCCGAGATCCGGCCACTGCACTCCAGCCTGGGCGGCAGAGCGAGACTCCGTCTCAAAAAAAAAAAAAAAAAAGAAAATTTGGTATATATATGCCATAAAATACTATGCAGCCATTAAAAAGAATGAATTCTGGCCTGGGCACAGTGGCTCAGCCTGTAATTTCAACACTCTGGGAGGCTGAGGTGAATAGATCACCTGAGGTCAGGAGTTTGAGACCAGCCTGGCCAACATGGCAAAACCCCGTCTCTACTAAAAATACAAAAAATTAGCCAGGCAAGGTGGTCAGCACCTGTAATCCCAGCTACTTGGGAGGGTGAGGCAGGAGAATCACTTGAACCTGGTAGGTGGAGGTTACAGTGAGCTGAGATCTTGCCACTGCATTTCAGCCTGGGCAACAGAGCAAGACTCCGTCTCAAAAAGAAAAAAAAAAAGAACGAATTCTGGCTAAGCATGGTGGCTCATGCCTATAATCCAACCACTTGGGGAGGTCAAATCGGGAGAATTGCTTGAGCCTAGAAGTTCAAGACCAGTCTGGGTAACATGGTGAGACTTCGGCTCTATTATAAACAAAACAAAACAAAACAAAACAAAACAAAAAACAGAAAGCAAAAAAACAAGGCATTCATCTGTAGTCTCAGGTACTTGGGAAGCTAAGGTGGGAGGATCACTTGAGCCCAGGAGTTGGAGACTGCAGTGAACTATGATGGTACCACGGCACTCCAGCGTGGGCAACAGAGGGATACCCTGTCTCAAGGGGGGAAAAAAAGGAATGAATTCATGTTCTTTGCAGCAACATGGATGTAGCTGCATCCATGAAGGCCACTATCCTAAGTGGAATGACATAGAAACAGAAAATCAAATGCCACATGTTCTCATTTATAAGTGGGAGCTAAACAATGGGTACACATGGACATAAAGATGAAAACAATAGATGCTGGAGACTCCAAAAGGAGTGAGGGAGCAAGTGGGGCGATAGCTAAAAAAAAACTACCTATTGTGTACTATATTCACTATTTGGATGATGGTTTCAACAGAAGCCTATACCCCACCATTATGCAATATTCCCGTGAAACATACCTGGACGTGTACCCTGTGAACCTATAATAAAAACAATTTTTTAAATACTTTTTTTTTGTTTATTTTTTTTGGGGGGGAGGTTTTGAGGCAGAGTGTCACTCTGTCACACAGGCTGGGGCACAGTGGAGCAATCTTGGATCACTGCAGACTCTGCCTCCCAGGTTCAAATGATTCTCCTGTCTTAGCCTCCTCAGTAGCTGGGATTACAGGCGTGAGCCACCACACCCGGATAACGTTTGTATTTTTAGTAGAGACAGGGTTTCGCCATGTTGGCCAGGCTGGTCTCAAACTTCTGACCTCACATGATCTGCCCACCTCGGCCTCCCAAAGTGCTGGGATTACAGGCGTGAGCCACTGCACCTGGCTGAAAGAGTTTGATATTTGATTTTCTTACCATGCAATGTAAGTCATCACGTGGAAAATTGGATTTCATTTATTTTATAATTTTTGAATGAGAAAAGGCATGTGTTATGTTTGTTAATGACATATCATAGTTTAATTAGCAGTCATTTTTCTTAGTGGCACATATAATGGTGCATTTTATACTTAGTGGTATTTTAGCTTCTAGAAACACAATCTTTTTTTTTTTTTTTTTGAGACAGAGTCTCACTCTGTTGCCCAGGTTGGAATGCAGTGGTGTGATCTCAGCTCACTGTAACCCTGCCTCCCGGGTTCAAGTGATTCTCCTGCCTCAGCCTCCTGAGTAGCTGGGACTACAGGCACACACCACCATGCCTGGCTAAGTTTTGTATTTTTTGGTAGAGATGGGGTTTCACCATATTGACCAGGCTGGTCTCAAACTCCTGACCTCAAGTGATCCACCCGCCTCAGCCTCCCAAAGTGCTGGGATTACAGGTGTGAGCCATCACGCCCAGCCAGGAAAAACAATTCCTAACTCTAAGTCTCTGGCTCTTCCTCCATGAAATGAAGGTAATGAAGGGACCTCGGGAATAGAGTCATCACAAAGATTAAGTAAGATAATGTGTGTAAGATATTTAGCAGCTTCTCAAGGCTGTCTGCCTTTCTTGGTCCATGGCCAAGAGGCTGGCTTCTATCTTCAAAGCCAATACTTGCATCACTCAAATCTCTGCTCCTATTGTCATACCTTCTTAAACTCTGATTCTCCTTTCCCCTTTATGATGACACTGTGCCCACCTGGAAAATTCAAGGGAATCTCACCATCTCAAAATCATTAATCACCTCTGCAGAGACCCACATGAGGGAACATATTCACAGGTTCTGGAGCCTACGTTGTCACATTTGCCATGGACTGAATGTGTTCCCTCTAAAATTCCTATGTTGAGACTCTAATCTCAGTGTGACGGTATTTGCGGGTGGGGCCTTGAGGAGATAATTAGTTCATGAAGGCAGAGCCCTTGAGGATCAGTGCCCTTATAAGAAATGGC
Organism: Theropithecus gelada; assembly: GCF_003255815.1. Classification (NCBI taxonomy): domain Eukaryota; kingdom Metazoa; phylum Chordata; class Mammalia; order Primates; family Cercopithecidae; genus Theropithecus; species Theropithecus gelada. The sequence continues at coordinate 8,469,428 of NC_037674.1, forward strand.
CAGAGAGCCAGCCGGCTCTTTCTTCTGTGTGAGGATACAAGTTAGCAGCCTGCAACCCAGAAGAGGACTCTCACCTTAACTCAGCCCTGCTGGCACCCTGATCTTGTATTTCCAATCTCCAGAACTGGAAAAAATAAATGTTTGATAGTTTATGATATTTTGTTAGGGCTGCCTGGGCTGACAACATCTTTGTGGGGGGTGGGGGGCGTTTTTCAGCCTACCATGTCTGGAAAGGGGCAATTTGTTGCTTTACCCTGATTTCTATATTCTCCCCATGTAGTGGGAAGAACCCAATATGTTAAAGAGACTGTTCTAATCAACGTAAGGTAGGGAGGAGCAAATAGAGACCCAGCTGGAATTCGAGGCTGAAGATACCAAAGCAGCTACAAATATGAAGGAATAATCAGGAAGTGTGGATTCATATTAAGGTTCACTTTTTCTTCCTACACAGAAGGAATTTTCCCAGTTTGGAAATAACTCTCCCCGCTTCTCTGTTGTCTTTATATAAGGAGTCTGGAGGTTACCAAAAGTGCTTTCAGAGCAGTGGTTTGCAGCCTTGGCTGTATATTGGAATTAAGGCAGGAGAATAGGGAATTAGGGTAACCAAAGGTTAAGGCATAAGCCAAAGAACAGCAGGTGCAGGCAGTTCTAGCCAAGATTGGGCAGCATACAGGCCACATCTTCCTTCCTGTGATAATAAGACAGACGTTTCCACTTCAGACTCTGATTGGCCGCAGGCCAATCTCTCATAGACTGTAACCAGTTGGAAGCCTCTGAAGGGCAGCTAGGGGTGTTGCCAAGTTCTTTTGGCTTTATAAATACCCTGGGGAGCATTGCAATAGGCAGGCTCTTGAGCCACTCTGTGAATTGTACTTTTGCATCTTCAATGAATTTGTGCCTTTATGACTCCATTGTTTTGGTTTGTCTTTCGTTGCTGCTTTTGTTGCTTCGTTTGTGCGTTTTGTTCAATTCTTTGTTCAATACACCAAGAAACTGGATAACTCACAGTCAAGACGTTCTATCCAGTAATGGAATTACCTGGAGGAGCTTTTCAAAGATACCAATACCCCTAAATAAAATCCAGATATCTGGAGTTGGGGCCCAGGCGTCAATATTTTAAACTGTCCCCAGGTGATTCTGATGTGTTACTAGGGTTAAGAATTGCTATAAAGGAAGTGACAGGATTCCTCTTCCGGAGGTCCACAAAATGTTCTCTCTCTCTCTCTCTCTCTCTAGCAAATACTTCGCTTTGGTCTGAATGTTTCTGGGAATCAATGGTTTTGAAGGTTTTAACATTTAGAAGGTCTACCCTTGGGGAGCCCTCAGGACTCTCTCATACTTTCTCTTCTCCCCCAGTCATGTCAATACCTAATCCATTGGAGACCAAAATTTATTGATTATATTTTAAACTCTTTCTTGCATACCAGATATAAGTGGATAATAAATAAAGTTTCTTGAACAACTAGTAATCAAGTAAGCTGCTGTAAGATTTTCTCTGCTGGGATAATGAACTCCAAATAGCCAAGGATCAATTTATCTCTAGCCTCTCCCCCAGGCAGTTAAGATATTTAAAGCCTGAGGGCACCTCCTCCATCTCCATGAGTTGAAATCATATCTCTTGGTCAATGCCTGTATCAAATGATACCTCTCCCATTAGCTCCTTTTTGTTCTAGGTGTCATCTTTTTCCTTTGAGCCTTTTTGTATTCTCTTGATGACACTTTCCTCATGCTTCTTTGCATTAGTTAGTACTTTCCTTTTTCCTTGTGAATAGAATATAAACTCTTTTGAAGTAGGATTATAGAATAAAATACACAATCTTCTCATGCCTATTTTTCCTAGCACAGTAATGCAGGTGAAGGAACATAAAAATTTCTAATTGATATTTTCTCTTGTGAGATTGATTACTGGTGATCTTCCCGGTAGGATAAAACCTTGGAAAGAAGATGTGTTTTCCATTACATGAGAAGTCACTGGAAGACTGTGTTTCAGGCCCATTGTTGACTTATCAATTTTCTAGATCGGAAATACTCAGACCATGCCTGGAGAGACAGGTGAATCTTTCAGCAACCAATCATAGATTTATCTCTGATTTCCAGACTACAGTACTGACTGTGGACTGTGTAGGGTTTAAACTGTCATGGGGTTTTGTTTAAAGTTGACTGTAAATGTAGTTCCAGGTTTAGCTGACCTGGAAGGTAGGAAATCTTCTACCACTTATATTTTCAGCAGAGAAATTCTAGCAACGGCAAGGATTCATGTCCAGGAAATCTATTCCCGTGCCCGTCAGACTCTCTTAGACTTTCCCCATCCACCACGCTGCCCTAGCCCTCACCCTCGCCCCGTCTTTCCACCCCGAACCATAATTCTCCTAAGAACTGCTGAAAGCCACTGCTATCGCTCTCTCCACTCTTCTGTGACTTTGCCCAGTGGGGCTGAGAAATTCAGGATCTGCAAATCCTCAAGTTAGAGTCAGACTTCACCAATCTACTGAAAAACCCCCCAAAAGAAAAATAAATCTCAACCTCCAAGCAGGGGATCAGCCTCTTTACACTGCTGGAAAGTCATCCCTCTGGTGGCTAAGGGTAGATGACCCCATGCTGGGGCAGGTCTGTCAGCTGAGAGCTATGGGATAGCAGCCTGGAAAGGAAGGCTTTTACAACCCGAGAAAATGGAGCAGGACCTGCCCGTTCATGGGCCCTGCCACAGAGCTGGCAGCTCTTGAGTTTGGAGACCAGAGACCCTTCAGGATTCAAACTTGCTGAACCCCAAGGGTTCCTCTGTTTGGCCTGCTATATAACAAAGTATCATAGACTGTGCAGCTTCTAAACAACAGAAATTAATTTCTTATAGTTCTAGAGGTTGGAAAGTGCAAGATCAAGGTACCAGAAGATTTGGTGTCTGATTCGCCCGCTTTCTGGTTCATGGATGGCCATCTTCTTGCTTTGCACTCACATGGCAGAAGGACCAAGGGAGCTCCCTGAGGTCCCTTTTGTAAGGGCACTCATCCTTCTGCCCCCATGACCCAGTTACCTCCCAAAGGCCCCCCCCTCCAGATACCGTCACATAGGGCATTTTAATCTCAGTGTATGAATTTTGGGGAGACACAGACATTCAGTGTTTTCAGGGGGCAACTGTTGCTCTTTTAAGCTGACACCTACACATAAAGGGTGATGACCTTAGTGTAAAGACAAGGATTTTAAACGAGCTGATGAAAACCTAACCAGTAAATACGTATGTTGTGTGGGATAAAGATCAAGCGTGAACATTTCAAACGGGACTTCCAAGAGAGCAACCTGTAGGGAAGAATGTCACCCCTGGAGTGGGTTGGGATCACCCAAGTCCAGTTATTTTATACTAGAAATTATTGCATGAGAAGGACATGGTTATGTGTAAGAAATAAAGCTTTACATGCCTCCCCTGACAGCCAACTCAGACAAGGCTGCTCTTGGTGGAGTCATCTTTCGAAGGATTACTTTAGCTTCCTGGTTAGCCCTGGATTCAGTGCCCTCACCCTTCTTCAGTTGACAGCTGGGCACAGTGGCTCACGCCTGTAATCCCAGCACTTTTGGAGGCTGAGGCGGGCAGATCACTTGAGGTGAGGAGTTAGAGACCACCCTGGCCAACACAGTGAAATCCCGTCTCCACTAAAAAAAAAAAAAAAAATTAGCTGTGGTGGTGGCTCATGCATGTAATCCCACCTGCTAAGGAGGCTGACGCAGGAGAATTGTCTGAACCCAGAAGGCGGAGGTTGTAGTGAGCCGAGATTGCACCACTGCTCTCCAGCATAGGTGACAGAGTAAGACTCTGTCTCCAAAAAATAAAAAAGACAACGGCTTAATAATTCCTTAAGTGCCCCCCCATCCCCTACGGAACCCAGTCCTTCCATTTTTTTTACTCATTCTAAGGTATAAATGGCCTGTGATGCTTTAATAAAGCATTTATCCAAAACATTTAAAAATCTTTAAAGGGAATTATTAAACTAGAGGAATAATTGGGCTCCAAAGTAAAATTTAAGACAACGAATAGAATGATTTTGGGCCCCTATACTATCTTTGAACAAATAACAGAGGAGAGAGGAAAATAGGTGATGGAAAAGAGCTGACTACACTTACTGATTCAATGGTTCTGAGTGGTAGGCTACTACTGCTGACTTCAAAGCTCTTTATTACACCTGAATACGGAAGCAAATGTTCTAGGGGAGGCCAGAGATGGCCCGTGAGTCCTGTCTCTGCTGCTTACCAGATGGATAATCTTAGGCAACTGTCCAAACTGTGAAACGGAGATCATATGACCTCTCTAACACAATGTCTGCAATACAGTAGATGATCAAGAAACGTGGGCGTCGATAGTTCTGAGCCCCTACTAAGTCAGCGTTTATACCTCAGAGAAGCTTCAGAGTTACCTCGAACCTTGATATTGAGGGCTGGGATCTGCCACAAAATGGAGAGGTTTTGAGAGCATGATTCATTGCTCATTCTTAAACTGCTCTTTTCCCCCCCATCCCCCCACTTCACTGCATTCATGCATTGCAGTGTTTGGTACATAGTAGAAACTCAGTAAATGTTTACTGAACTAAGCCTTTATGTGGAAGGTCTTAATTCATTCATTCTTTATTTATTTATTTATTTGAGATGGAGTCTCGTTCTGCTGCCCAGGCTGGAGTGCAGTGGCATGATTGATCTCGGCTCACTACAACCTCTGCCTCCTGGTTCAAGCGATTCTCCTGCCTCAGCCTCCCAAGTAGTTGAGATTACAGGCATATGCCACCACCCTGCCTAATTTTCGTACTTTTAGTAGAGACAGGGTTTCACCATGTTGGCCAGGCTGGTCTTGAACTCCTGGCCTCAAGTGATCCGCCTGCCTTGGCCTCCCAAAGTGCTGGGATTACAGGCGTGAGCCACCAAGCACGGCCTTAACTCATTCTTAAGAAACACTACTGCTGAGACTCTTGACAAGAAAAAGTGGAATAAGCACTTCCAGGCTTACAGAGGAACCCTTTGGGAAAGAGGGTAAGATTGCTAGGAAGGCTGAAACCTGGGGGGCTTAGAGAACGTTAGGAAGAGGTTGGTTCTTACTCACCCAAGGACCTGAATGAACTAGTTGATAGAATCAAATAACGTCAGCATGAGTGATTTTAGAAATCACCTGAAGTCAACCCCAGGCCCAAAGAGGGTATATGGCTTGTATAAAATCAAATCAATAACAAACGAGGGTCTAAGTCTTGACTCCTGTTCAGTGATTTTTTCGAGACAACGCTGGAACTTGCCAAGAGATATTGAGTGGAATTTTTTTAACAGGTACTTTGGAATACGCAGAAGTGAAAGGGATAGGCCAATTCCTAGGGCAAAGGCTATAATGTTGATAGATATGAGTCCTATTTCACATCAGCCTTCTCTATTAAGGAAATTGATCTCCAGCATGATAAAAAGGATAGCCCAAAACAGTTAACAGGTAATTACGTTTTGAGATAGGTAACAAAATAGAGAAGCCTAATTCATTTAATTGATTTCGAGCCCTCACACCCAAAGAAATTCCATTTCAGAATACTGAAAGAATTGCCCTGTTGTAACACTCTCGCTGGGGGACAGTCTTGTATTATTAACTACTTTAACTAGCTGCCTGAGGTCAACAATTAGTACAAGGCCAAAAGAGATCTCACAGCCCAGCCTCTCTGCATCCAAACTTGAGCAATTTCCACTCTACCAGGTGTCACCACTGGTCACTAAGTGAGCTGATGAATCCCTTCATAGAATCTGGGTTTTGAAACATTGCAACAAAATAAAATGAAGCACCCAAACCAACAAAATGAAATTTAACAGAGCAAGTGGAAAGTGCTGTGTGTAGCCTAGTTTTAAAAATCTTTACAAATACAAAACAGAGGAGATGTAGAGTAAGAAGAATTCATGTTCAAAAGGGTTAGGAATCTTGGTGGACTCCAAGCTCACATCTTTGCGTGAAACAGCTGCCAAAATGGCTAGCAAAATCTTAGAAGGCATTAATAGGGGCGTAACATTTAGAATAAAAGGAGAATAGGGCTACCATACTTCGTCAGGCAGACTTCATCTACAGTACGGTATTCCATTTAGCTCTGTAGGGTTCCAGGGAAGGATAAATAAGATAACACAGGCTCTAAAAGTTATGCCGTGTGAACTGAAAGGACTTGGGAATGTTCATTTTGGAGAACAGAAGGCTGTTCAATTTTAGTGTCTAAAATATGAAGGAGGCAGTCATTTTTCTGTAGCACTTTATAAAATAGAACTAAGATTAATTAGTAGATAAAAGCAAAGGAAAAGAAAACTTGTGTTGGTTGAATACCACTACATGCTGCTTGTGCTAGGTGCTTTACATTATTTTATTAAAACCTTTCGGAAACAGATGGATATTTTGGGAGTGGTGAGCTCCCTGTGACTGGTAATCAGAGCCCCAGCTCAGCACTACTCATTTAAAGCAGTGGCAGCCAGGCGTGGTGGCTCATGACTGTAATCCCAGTAGTTTGGGAGGCTGAGGTGGGAGGATCATTTAAGGCCAGGAGTTCAAGACCAGCCTGGGCAGCAGGGAGACCCCCCGTCTCTAGTCTCTACACAAAATGGAAAAAAATTAGCTGGGCATGGTGTCGTGTACCTGTGGTCCCCGCTACTCAGGAGGCTGAGGCAAGAGAATCATTTGAACCTGGCGGGGTGGAGGTTGCAGTGAGCTGAGATCACGCCACTGCATTCCAGCCTTGGCAACAGAGTGAGATTCCGCCTCAAAAATGAAATGAAATTAAATGAAACGAAATAAAATAAAAATAAAATAAAATAAAATAAAATAGAGATGGGGTCCCATTATGTTGCCCAGGCTGGTCTCAAACTCCTGAGCTTAAGAGGTCCTCCCTGCTTAGGAGGCTGAGGTGGGAGCATTGCTTGGGCCTGGGAGGTTGAGGATGCAGTGAGCTGTGGTCACGCTACTACACTTCAACCTGGGTGACAGAACAAGGCTTTGTCTCTCTCTCTCTCTCTCCCTCTCTCTCTCTCTATGTGTATATATATATATATTCTCTCTCTCTCTCTATATATATAATATATAGTATATTATATGTAAGTATAGTATATATAGAGTATATAGCATATACTATATGTATCTATTATATATATATATATTTGTTTGTTTGTTTTTTAAAGCAGCAGCCATCCCTCTTCTGCCTCCAAGATTTAAGAATGCCATTCAGGCCTTTCTGAAGCCAGCATCCTATTGGAGGCAGGCTCTCTGGGGGCAGCAAAGGCTACTGTGTGTCAACAATGTGCATTTCTAGCAGTTTCAAGGTTTCAAATCCCCACTAGATGGCTGACTGTAAGTGAGGGGCTACCTAGTCTATACTAGCCCAAGCTGCTGCTTTCTAGCCAGCCTTGAATGTTGGGATAGGCTCATGTTTGTCTAGGGTTGTGCAGGGAGGGCTAGGTGGTAGAGAGCCTGAGTGTTCTACGAGTTGATGAGGAATTGTGTGACAGGATGGGAATGGGATACTTCTCTTGGCCAGCCACAGCCATTCTTCTCACATCTACCTGTAGTCTTAGAGTCACCCAAGCACTGAAGCCCTTCGGCCTAGGACATGTTCTGGCCAGTGGACAATGTTTCAGCCAGGGTCCTGTCCTAGCAGAACCAGAATTCAACTTGAAGGATTCCAATGAAGAGACTTTAATGAAGGGACCGTTACAGAAGTGTGAGCTGGGACTCTGCAAAGGAACCTCAGCATCACGGGCACCCTCCAACCTCAAGACCATGTCTTTGCTGTCTCTTTATCTACCACTGGCTGAATCCTTCGTCTCGCTCTGGTCTTTGTTATAATGCCACTCTCTCAAAGAACACTGTGACTGCTCCTCCTCAGCACTCCCTCCTCCCCACTGAACTTTGTTATATCACTTAACATCATCCAATATTTGCATATTTAATTATGTGTTTACTGTCTGCCTCTATCCACTAGAATGTGAGCAGAGATTTTTGTCTATTGTGTTCATTGCTATATCCCAGCACTTAGAACATTGCCTCGCCCAAGGAAGATGCTCAGTAAGTATTCACTGAATGAATTAATTAATAGATGAATGAAGACTAATTGGACTTATTAGAACACATAGAGAAAATTATCCAATGGTGACATCTGATCCCTCTTTCTTGCTTCAATTTGTTAATCACTCCTTTAGGTGAAGCCACTTGAAATGCAAAAGGCTTTCATTTGGCCACAAGAGGGTGATATTGGCCAGTTTTTCATTTTATAGACACCTTGTTCTGAGACCATTCACTCTCTTCTTCCCCAGACCTCAGAAAGAAAACCTGAGACAGGGCTGTGTCTACAGCCAAAGTAAACATACAGTGTTTTCTTCTGCCCGGACGCTTCCAAGTGAAATTCAATTAAAACCTACATCAATAAAGATTTCTAAAGGAGAGAAGGTCACTAGAAAGTAAGAGTGTAGGGAATGTGTAGGCAGAAGAAACAGGCAAAGAAAGGCATCTCCACCACTTTGGTAACCATGGAGATGCCACCAGCAGGCCAGATGACCTCATGTTTTGTGCCACATTCTTCTACTTCCCTTCCCTCTGCACCATCCAGGCTCTGTGTGGCTGTCCCTGCAAAAGTGTGAGCTGTCACAATACAGGGTCTAGGCTCATGGTTCCAATTGTGACCCCCCAAGTGTTCAGGGAAAGAAATACAGTTTACTCAAGGAATCAGTCCCTCTTTTACTGAGTCCTACTTTGTGAAGATATGAGTGAAGGGAACATGTGGGAGGATACAGAAATAAAGGGGCCACCAGCCCCAAGGTCAAGGCACACAATGATGACACTATGAGGCAGAAGTGGACAGGGCAGTATGGGATGCCCAGAGAAGGTGTCAGGAGCATCTGGAAGGCAAGAGAGGCTGTCTTCAGTGAGAAGGGGTCAGAGGCAGCTGTATGGGAGTGAGGACATTTGAACTGGGATTGAAGGATAGATAGGTACAAATTTGTGTTTGGCTGTATCTCAAGCACTTTCTGGTTTTATACACTGCTTTTAATTGCACTTGAATTTTAGGATAATTTTCTTCTCATTTATGAATGCGTAACCACCTGTTTAAATGAAATAGGTCAGTTTTTTTCCCACATCTTAATCTTATAAGACATAGCATAATATAAAATAAAATAAGCTTGTAGGGAAGATAATGTGTTGTTAAAACAGGAGAAGGGGAAATCTTTGTATCCACCCCAGTGGTTCCTAAATTGAGTGCCCTTATGTACATCCCAAAGAGACTGGAGAATCTAACAAATGAACACATTATTATTACTATTATTATTATTATTATTATTATTATTATTATTGAGACATCTCACTCTGTCACCCAGGTTGGAGTGCAGTGGCATGATCTCAGCTCACTGCAACCTCCGCTTCCCCATTTCAAGCAATTCTCCCGCCTCAGCCTCCCGAGTAGCTGGGATTACAGGCGTGTGCCACCACGCCCGGGTAAGTATCTGATTGTTTAAATTTTTAAAAATACAGAGCAGAGAATGGAAGTCCTGAGGGGAGTTTTTATCATCTCGCCTTAAGTGCAGCTTTTCTCAACAGCCAAGGGTGGAAGCTGCGAATACCTAGTGAGGGGTCCCAGGACTCACAGACGAAATTCACAGACCAACACTGTGGACTCTCGTCAAACATCTTTATTTGAAAGAGACACATTCCAGAGGGAAAGCAGGGAAAGAACAAAATGAAAACTCAGATGTCAAGTAGCGGCTCTGAGTCAAAGGCTTCCACATCCTTCCTGGCCATCCCCAACATGGGGCCACAGCCACGGCCCCTCCACTCAGGTGTGGGGTGATGCCCCCAGGTCACCCCAGACTAGTGTGGTAGCGCTTCTTCCACTGCTAGAGTGAGGAAGGGACATGAGACCTTCCTCAGCCTCTCCAAGGTGCCCCTGCTCAGCACCAGGGGCAGGACATCCACGAAAAGATCTGGGTTTATGTACTGCAGATGGAAAAACACATAAGCCAGCAACCTAATGAAGACTAGGGCCATGAAGGTGAGATACTGGAAATGCCTGCAAAGAGATGTTCATTATTTGCATGAGAAAAAAAGACAGCCTGAGGTCAAGCAGTGAAAGGCAAACCTCACAGTCATAAATGGCTGGTGAATTGCTTTCTTCAGGCAAAGTTGATAAGGGAAAGTAGGGAATGGGGACACAGGGTAAAAGTAGGGAAGAGGCAAATACAGAAAAAGAGTGATGTCATGGTTAGAAATTGAATACAACCCTCCTGACATTCAGTCCTCCAACAGCATAGTCCTCCTGACATTTTGTAGCTCTAACTTTTCTACGTAGAAAAGTTAGAGGTACAAAAGAAGACTTTCCAGGTCCTGTGTACAGGACAGGCCTTTCTAGGGTTATCAGAAAATGTTTAGGACCATCATTTGTGAGCCTTGTGTCCAGTGGTTCTTTTCAGGTCCTCTATAATGGGCAGTTTTAGAATTTGAAATAAGATTTAGCCATCGATGACATTAACATCCAGGAAAAATGATGAGGATTAGCTTTTTTCTAAACAGGTGCTAAAACAAACCAATAAAAAGGGCTTTCTCTCTCTCTCTCTCTCTTTCTCTCTCTCTCTGTGTGTGTGTGTGTGTGTGCTTTCTTGTGTGCACTCAAGAAAATCCTACTCTGGCAACAGGTCTAAGACCTTCAACTATTTTGAAATATCGTAAATAGAGGCTTTTTATTAAAGTGCCACTTGAAGCTCTTCAGGGTCAATCTTCTTATTTCAAAAACTAAAAAACCAAAGGCACAGAGAGTTCAAGAATCTTTTTCTAAAATTTCTAAGCCTAAAGATAACTAAGAAAATTAATGCATCCTAAACTTTCTTCCCAACAAGGAATATCACAGAGGAAATCAAGTGCAGGACTTGAAAAATGGAAAGGGGCTATACCTAGGATCATAAGAATGAAAATTAAAAGTTAAATGCAACCTACATCTTTATCCCAAATTTCTCAGAAAGAGCCACACATTTCTCCAGCTATTTATAACTGTTGTTTAACTCTGGTGTTATAATTCTGCACTGAGAAAAGTAAGAATGGTTGGGAGAAATTTGGGGCTGCCTTGTGTATTCTGATCACTGAATGATGTGTTTATCCTTGTTCTTTTGGCCCTCATCAGGTAATGCACAGAGTGAAATGTGGTCTAGGCTAGGTAAAAGCAAGATTCTTCCACTTACTTGTACCAACAGATTCTCTCCTGTTTCTTAATGGTGGTCTTCTCCTGTGGGAAGCAATGAGAAATCACAGCTATGGCTTTTCATGTGTTCACAGGGAGGCAGAAGAGCAGAGGCCCTGGAGTCAGGACGCCTGGGTTTGAATTCTGGCTCTGCCACCTCCTAGCTTCCGTGGTGTGGAGTAGGCACTAAACCTCATTATTTCCTAATTATAGGATTATTAAAAAGAAGGGAAAGAGAGGGAGGACCTAGGAGACGGAGGGAATAGAGGAAAACCCAGGTTTGGAATAGGAAAAACTTGCCATGTTTCTTTGGGTAGTGTCCACCAAAATTGACCCAGGTTTCACTATTTGAGAGGAGTCATTCTGGGCTTTGGATCTGGGTAAGAGATCAGAGCCAAGAATTAGGTAACGTAATCTGAGAGGCTGATGAAAGGTGCTTTCCTAAGTTATGTGACATCTTAGACTCCTGGTAACATTCACAACGCTCAACATTTAAAATCCATAATTGCTCAACTTATGAAGAACCAGGAAGATGTGATTCATTCTTAAAAGAAAGACAATCAATGAAAACTAAGCTGGATATAACCCTGACGTTGGATTCAAACTGCAGTTTGTGTCTTGGTGGCAGCTCAATGTCAGTTCTGGTCTTATGTCCTGAGTTGGGCTGCTCACACAGCCCAACATGCATGGGCATGCATGGTTGGGAAGTCCAGTCAGAGGTTCAGGTACAGTTTAGACACAGATTTAGGAACTCCCCATGTCTGACTCTCTACTTTTTCCCCAGTATCTTTGGCTGCCTCAAACTCTCTATTCTCTGTTTTGTTACTCTAAAAAGACTATAGGTTTTCTCTGCTGGTGCATCTTACACACCCAGTTTGGTCTTTCTTCAGGCTAGAAGCTATAGAAACGGGGAAATAATGCCCATGATTCTCTTTTTCCAAGTGCCAGATCCCTTCCAGAATCTGCTTACTTTTATTCACTCGCCAATACCTTCTGTTCATTGTTTGTTCATTTGTTTTGCTGTCCTAAGTCTCACTTTCTGCAATAGGATTGAGTCCATTAATGGAAATGCCTATAAATAATACCAGCAAATAATGCCTGCAAATGCTTGCAAATAATTCAATAAAGCAAGAAAAAGAAATAAAAAGTTAAAGACTGAAAAGGAAAAAATACAATTGTTATTATTTATAGTTGAGAAGCCAAAAGAAATTTTTAGAATAGGTGAATTTAGCAAGATTAATGATACAAGTTCAAAATATAGAAACCAATTGTATTTCTATGCACTAACAGTGATCAATTAAAAAATCAAGGCTGGGCATGTTGGCTCACACCTGTAATCCTAGCACTTTGGGAGGCCAAGGCAGGAGGATCGCTTAAGTCTAGGAGTTTGAGACCAGCCTGGGCAACATAGTGGGACCCTGTCTCTATTTTATTTTATTTTATTATTTTATTTATATTTTTTGAGATGGAGTCTCGCTCTGTCACCCAGGCTGGAGTGCAGTGGCATAATCTCGGCTCACCGCAACCTCTGCCTCCCAGGTTCAAGCAATTCTCCTGCCTAAGCTTCCCGAGTAGCTGGGACTACAGGCATGCGCCACCACACTTGGCTGTTTTTTTTTGTTTGTTTGTTTGTTTTTGTATTTTTAGTGGAGACAGGGTTCACCATGTTGGTCAGGCTGGTCTCGAACTCCTGACCTGCCTCAGCTTCCCAAAGAGCTGGGATTACAGGCATGAGCCACCACGCCTGGCCACCGTCTCTATTTAAAAAAAAAAAAATTAATAAAAAAAGAAAATTAAATTAACACAGCATTCACAGTAGCATTAAAAATATTAAATACCTAGGAATAAATCTGATGGTAAGTGTATAAGAACACCACACAGAAAACTATAAAACATTATTGTGAGAAATTAAAGACCTAAATAAATAGAGGGATAAAGATGTCATGGTGTGTGAAACTATTGTTTATTTTTATTGTTGTTTTTGGTCCAGGCTCTGGTGGTCCAGGCTGGAATACAGTGGTGCAATCATAGCTCACTTTTACCTCAAACTCCTGGACTCAAACAATCCTCCTGCCTCAGCCTCCTGAGTAGCTAGGACTATAGGCACACACAACCATGACCAGCTAATTTGTTTTATTTTTTTTAGAGATAGTATCTTGCTATGTTGCCCAGGCTGGTCTCCATCTCCTGGCCTCAAGAGAACCTCCCCTCCTAGCCTCCCAAAACGCTGGCATTACAGGCACAAGCCACAGCACCTGGCCCTGGAAAACTATTGTTTAGATACTAATTATCCTCTCACTTTATCTATAGATTCCATGTAACTCCAATCAACATCTCAGCAAGGTTTTTTGTTTTTGTTTTGGTAGAAGTTGAGAAACCAATTTTAAAATTTATATAGAAACTCAAGGGGCCAAGAAAGCCAAGATAATCATGCAGAATTAAAGCTACCATATCAATACTAATTATAAAGCTGCAGTAATTAGTGTAGTTTTGGCACAAGGATAGAAACAGCGACTAATTGTGCAGAATAAAGCATCCAGAAACACTCACACATATATGGTCACCAGACATAAAATAAGACACCACTGCAAATGCATAGTCTCTTCAATAAATGGTGCTGGACCAATTGGATATCCATATAGAAAAAAAAACCCCACAAATTTTAATCTCTACCTCACACCACAGAAAAGAAAATAAATTCCAAAAGAATGTAAACCTGAGTAAAAGGTCAATGATAAAAAAATTCTAGGGGAAACCATAGAGAGTAGTTTTATGACCTCAGAAAGGCAGAAAGCAGAAAGAATGGACTGGCACATTTCACAGATTAGATTGTTTTCTAAATTAATAACTATTGTTTATCCAAAATGTCATTAAGAAAGTAAAAAAGGAAAGCCACAGAATAGACTATAATACATACATTTGACAAAGGATCTTATGAAAAAAATAAGGAACTCCTACAGATCAATTAGAAAAAGACTAACAATCTCACAGACGCAGGCAAAAGACATATCACAAAGAGGACATTCAAATTTCCAAACTGTGTGAAAAGCTATAAAACATCATTATTAATCAGCAATAAAATGCACATAAAATATCATTATTATTCAGTAATAAAATGTTTTTAAAATCAAAACTGTACACCACTACACCCTCCTGCCAGAATGGCTAAAATCATAAAGGCTGTAAATACTGAGTGAAAGTAAGGATGAGGAATAACTAGAACTCTTGTACATTTTTTATGGGAGGGGATGTTGGTACAGGCACTTTGGAAAATTGTTCAGCTAATCAAGATGTATACACCCTATGACCTAGAAATTCTATTCCTTGGTATATAACCCAGGAAAAATGAGGGGATACATCCGTCAAAAGACATGCACAAGAATGCTTGTAGCAGCATTATTATAAATCTCCAAACTGGAAATAAGCAACATGTTCCTTAACAGTAGAATAGATAAATTGTGCCGTATTTCTATATGTTATATAGAATATAACAGCCACGAAAAAGAACAAATCATGCAGCCATGTGAGTGAGTCTCAGTGAAAGCTAGACACAATCAAGAACATAATAAATTTACACAAAGTTCAAGAATGCTTTAAAAAGAAAGAGATAGAAGTCAGGCGAATGGTTACTTTTCCAGGAGTATTGACTGGGAGGAGGGAACAGGGAGACTTTTCGGGAACTCAAAATGCTCCATAGCTTGATCTCAGTGGTGTTCTCATGTATAAAACTTCACCAAACTATATAAAATTTGTGCACTTTATATATATTATATAATGCAATTGAAAAGTATAAATAATCAAAAGGAAAGTGTGACAAGTCCTGAGACATACAGTCTATGGAAAGAAAGTATAAAAGGGCATCACTGGGGCCTCTGGTCAGTCTGGTGGACCCACTACATCCTGGGAAAGGGGACAGTACACACACATAAAGGAATATTTCTGGACCCCTAGTCCTCTTTTTACTACGTTTCGTACTCTCTGAACATAGCTCCAGATAATTTTCAGGAATGGCATGCAACTGAGGACATGTGAAAAGAACATTAGGGCTGGGCACGGTGGCTCATGCCTGTAATCCCAGCACTTTGGGAGTCTGAGGCAGGTGGATCACCTGGGATCAGGGGTTCGAGACCAGCCTGGCTAACATGGTGAAATGCTGTTTCTACTAAAAACACAAAAATTAGTTGGGCACGGTGGCACATGCCTGTAATCCCAGCTATTTGGGAGGCTGAGGCAGGGGAATCATTTGAACCTGGGAGGCAGAGGTGCGGTTAACTGAGTTCCCACCGTTGCACTCCAGCCTGGGCGACAAACGTGAAACTCTGTCTCAAACAAACAACAACAGCAACAACAACAACAATAACAACAACAAAAAAAAAAAAAGAGAGAGAGAGAGAAGAACATTAAAAAGATACTTTTTTTTTTTTTTTGACAGAAAGTCTCGCTCTGTTGCCCAGGCTGGAGTGCAGTGGCACGATCTCGGTTCACTGCAACCTCCACCCCCCGAGTTCAAGGATTTCTCATGCCTCAGCCTCCCAAGTAGCTGGGATTACAGGTGGCCACCACCAGGCCTGGCTAATTTTTGTATTTTTTTAGTAGAGACGGGGTTTCACCATGTGGCCAGGATGGCCTCGATCTCCTGACCTCAGGTGATCCACCCGCCTCGGCCTCTCAAAGTGCTGGGATTGCAGGCATGAGCCACCGCGCCCGGCCAAAAGGAGACTTTTAAAACACCAGTTGCTGAGGAAGACAAGAGGAAAGCCTGAATGCTGGTGGTTTTCCAGTCTGAACCATGGAGCGGAGGCTGAAAGAGATGACTTGTTGGAGGCCGTTTACACAGTGACACACGCTGTGCTGAGAAGCACCCCTCCCTTCCAAGACCACCCGGACTGCCGGACTGCCACTGCAGTCCATCAGGGAGGCCATTTTTCTGAGCTTACATTTCTTTCTCAAGAAGCAGTGCCTCCTTTTCCTCTTTCATCTTCCTCAGAACTTCCTGGTATTTCTTTCCATGAAGTTAAAAAAAAAAAAGTCATAAATGGAAAATGTCCATATTTCATCATGATGTCATTAATAAAAGCATTCTGCTAATTATTTTCCAAACAGTGTACTCATCAGTATGCACACACCAGTGGGGGAGGGGTTCTAATAAAAAATTCAAAGATATTAGTAACCAGAATGGACGTGTATAAACAAAAAGAGCTCCCTCCCATTCAGGTCCCTGCTTGTATTCAAATCCCAATTCTGACGTTTACTAGCTGTGTTCCCCATTACTAGCTGCGTTCTAACGTCCTGAAACCTCATTATCCCCTTGATCATAACTGTCATGCTCATAGAATTATTGAACAAATTGATTGAGAAAAATACTATATATATGTTGAGTACTTAGCACAGTACTTGGCACAAAGTAAATCCTTAACAAACATCCGTCTTCTTGTTGCTGTTGTATATAGAGCATTTCTCCTAGTGACACATTCTAGCCTAACAAAAAACCAAGGAACCCATGGCCTTGGAGACATTCTGCCTCTACTCGGCCTTCTCCTCCAGACGGGTCGTACCTTTATGTAGTAGACCTGGTCCTTACAGAGCTCAGACACAGATTGGTAGTCATGCTCTATCTAAAAAGAAAGAAAATTAACAAACCCCATGAGTCAAATCAGAGCCAAACCCAGACTCCTGCCTGGGGCCCTACCTGGTGCACTGACACTTGGCTGGTTACCTAGCAACTCCTGACTTGAAGGAAACAACAATCACATCACAAAGAGGTGATCTCATCGTTAGGCACAGGGTCTGATTTTAAGCAAAGGAAATATTTTGCCCAAGTTGTCATATGCCTGTCGGGTAATATACCAGGGGATGTGTCAAGGCACTTTGGTTTGGAATTCAACAATGGTATTTGACATAGAGGTGTAAGAAATGGTAAAAGCAGGATTTTTTAATAGAAGTTTTCTTTCCCTTCAGCTGCATAAGAATGCATAAGAATCAGAAATTCATTTGCAAGATGTTTTTGTACCTCCCCCTCCCATGCCTCAACAGATCTGTTTCTAAGACCCTTGGGATTCTCTCCCATTCTATCCCAGACAGACCCTCAGTGGAAGAGACACTGCCTCTACCTTGGCCAGCTCCTCCTCTTGCTTTGCACAGGACTCTGTTGACTTCTGCAGTCTTGCCTGTGGAAGACAATGAGTGACAGCAGAAAGTTACTACTAGCATTCTTTTATGGAAGGGAAGTGGGTAATTATCACCATCTCCAGACCAGCAGAGAGCATGATACTAATGGCTATCATATGTTGAAGACATCTGATAACAATTTAGGGTGGGCACTTGTTATTACCCACCCCCCCACCATTTTACAGATGAGGAAACAAAGACGCAGAGAAGTTAAGTATGTAACTTGTTTAAAAGTTGCAGAGTGGCAGAGCTGACATTTATGCCTCAGTAGGCCAGTGCCCTGTTCAGTGAGCCCAACCATCCTCCTTCCTCCAGGCCTACTGACCAAAACTCACAAGCCTCTTCCTCCCACTCATATTTCATAGGGTGTACTGGCATGTCCTCCGAATCACACAGGAAACAAAAGAGAAACCTGGGCCAGGCGTGGTGGCTCACTCCTGTAATCCCAGCACTTTGGGAGACCGAGGCAGGCAGATTCCTTGAGGTCAGGAGTTTGAGACCACCCTGGCCAACATGGTGAACCCTGGCCAATGTGGTGAAACCCCATCTCTACTGAAAATACAAAAATTAGCCAGGTATCGTGGCGTACACCTGTAGTCCCAGCTACTCAGGAGGCTGAGGCAGGAGAATTGCTTTAACTCCTGGGAAGCAGAGGTTGCAGTGAGCTGAGATCTTGCCACTGCACTCCAGCCTGGATGACAAGAGTGAGACTCCATCTCAAAAAAAAAGAAGAAGAAGAAGAAGAGAGAGAGACAGAGAGAAACCTGGCTTCTCTTTTTCTGAGAAATGCATAAGACAGTGGGGCTTTTGTACAGTGGGCTCAGTTAAATTGCCACAGTCACCACATACATATGCAGAGAGCTTCCTAATAGGGGTTTTCCCCACTATTTGGTGTCCAGTGTAGGCATTCATTCAATATATATTTATTGGGCGTCTACTATGTGCCAGGCACGTAGTTCTAGGCCCTGGGGAAACAAATGAACAACATAGACAACAATTGATGTTCTCAATGGACTTATCTTCTAGCAGAGGAAAAAGATAATAAAATAAATTAAAAACAAAAAAACCAACTTTTTGGGCCTTTGAGCCATGGGTTGGAAAATCAGAAGATCACGACACATCCCTGTATGATTATGGGAGTCAATATTTTCTTCCTATTGAATATCTTATTTGTGTGTCCTTACTTAAGTAATAAAATTCCGGAGGGCAGATCCTAGTGGGCATTCAAACTTGTGTTTTATTGACTGGTGGAAGATGGGGGCTCTGGAGCAGTTCCCTCCACTTTGATCCACTGCAGTCATCTCTGCTCTTAGTGTGACTAGTGATGTCATGAATGCCCCACAGGCCATGGGATTACATACATGGAATAAAGGACACTGACTCATCTCTGATAAGTACACAGACATAACCAGTACGTAGCCTAGGGGAGTCCTTGAGAGCAATTTCTCACAGGACCGAGAATTGACACATCTCCCAGAAAATCTGTTTGTTTTTTCTACTCACCCTCATTTCCTCCAGGATCTGCTTTGTGGCTTCTTCTTCAAGGTCAATATTTGTAAATAGCTCTGAAATCTAAAATAGCATTCCAAAAATCATGAACTAAGTGTGGCACACAGACATGAAAACCTGGGACAGTGACAGACTAGGGGTCCCAGGCTACATACGGTGGTTACTAATTCGGGTCCTGGATCGAAGCTTGGCAGAAAAGCATCTCCTTCTCCCTGTGCAGGCTGCCTGACTCCATGCGGGCTGGACAGAGTTGTCTGTTCCCATCGCCCGTGGAAGCAAGGGCACCGCGAGGAGGAGAGGACAATGAGACAGGGAAGGGAGAAGGGGGCAGAGTGGTGGGAGAAGGGATAAGTCTTTCTCCCTGTACCGCCCTTTAGCCCTCTCACCACAATCTGTAATGCCCAGAGAACAATTGGCAGCAGCAGTGTGGAGGGAGCATGCCACCCTCGCCAGTTGCCCCCTCTTCTCCCGTCTCTGTGGTTAGAGTTCTGGAAGATAACTCTTACTGAGATTCCTAAGAAATGAGGCTTGTTTCCAGGATGGGCTTTGCTGTGTGGAGAACAGCATTTCCATTAACTTTTATGTATATATTTTCTCATTCTGAATGTGCCTAGCACCCCTCCTGCATGCCACCCACCAGCCTTTCTCTTGTGAAGACACAATGTTCTTAGGGACTCTGGGTCCCTAAAAAACCCAGGGCTCCCCTTACCTTTTTCTGAAGCTCCACCACATTCCTGCTGAGGATTGCATTACTTTTTTCCTGTGGGGAAAAAGGAAGTCAAGGGAAGGAAGTTGCTCTGCTGTCATCTCTCCCCCTTCACCAGGTCACTGGAATAGTATCTGGGGATTAGTCTATCAAGTCGGAAAAGTGCACTCTGGCTCACACAGCAGATCTGGGAAGAAAGCCTCTTCGGCACCCATACCCAGTGCTTCATTCCCAGAACACTCTCTTAAACAGCCATGATTTTAGACACAGAAGAATTGAACATGGGATGACTTCCTGGGAAAGAGAGCAGCAGAAAGCAAACAAGTTGCATCCAAGGGTCCTTCTCTAGACGCCCCCTTACCAGCTTTGCTGTCTCCAATTCCAGCTCCCTCAGGGATTCCTCCTGAGCATCTACGATATAGTTCAACTCCTCCTCCTCTTTGACTTGTTCTAGTGACAAGGCCAGCTCTCTTTCCAGACTGAAAAATATAAAGTCACCCGGGTGTGGATCAGCCCCTAAGGAAGCTGCCAGGGCCCCAGTTTGAGAAACTACTTCCAAAGTCTCAGGAAGTCAGAGTAACTACCAAATGCAATGGCAATAAAATGTCAACCTAATGTGAACACTTAATGCAAAAATCTATCCATGAAGTATTTTGAGGGCACTGTGGTTCATACTTCAGGATTTAAATAACACACCAAGATTCACCATCAAATAAGTGAAACTTCCTTCCACCTTCTGTATCCCAAGGGACCTGCGGGGCAGGAGAGGCCCTTCCCCCGCCAACTGCAAAGCCTTACCTTGGAATAGTTTCTTCTTTCTCTTTAATCTTTCTAAGGAGAACCTGATTCTCCATATCCAGTTTCTGCAGGTCCTTTTCAAGGTCTGAATTCAGGCAGTCAAGGTTCTGTTTTACGGCTTCTAATGATGGTAATTCCATCATCTGGTACCTACAGAAAATCATCTTTATCACCAACCTCAGGACAGGAAAGCATAGGAGTCCTAAGAAGACGTTCCCCTATAATTTCATTCATTCTCTTATCTTCTGTTGTTAATAGGCCTAACCAGCCTTATTTTGTTTTCCATGATACATTGATTTCTACACTGTTTTGCATAAAGTAAATTCCTGGAGTGGAACCACATTTTAATTTGAAATACTGTAAGTGGCACCCACTAAAACAAATCTTTTACGAAGCAAAAGAAATATTTTTTCTATGAATACTTTAACACACTTGTTTTGAAATATTTTAGATGAAGTATGCAGAATCCAAGCAATACCTCTAAAGCATTTAAAGACCTGCAAGGGAAAGGTTTCTCCTTTTGTTATCTTCTAACCTAGTCAGGCAGGGACATGGGCTGAGTGGAGGCCGGAAGGGAGAGAAATCTTTTTCCTGCAAGACTGATTAGCTGTTTGAGACACTAGAGATCTTTGAAAACCCCATCATTAGTCTGATGAAGAACAGAGAACTGAAGCCAAAGTTTCTTCTCCCTAGGAAGCCTCCCCAGACTTGAGGAGATACGGTCTCACACAGTGGAGCTCTTCCTTACTGGATCGCTGGAGACTCTTGCCATGGAGCTTCCTCTACCGAACTCTTTTATTATTCTCTTACTTACACATCATCCAGTGGATGCTGTCCAACGTCTTCCATCATAGCGTTCCTAAAATGTGAACACAAACATCCGTTATGGAAAAGCTCCCAACAGCCAATGCAGTCATTGCCCCAGGAAGGAGCAGGTAAAAGGTAGACCTTGTGTTCAGGTCACACGGAGCCAAGAAGAAACCTAAGCCTCCTACACTCTCACGCTTCCTGGGATTAATTGCAGTATTTCTTACAAGCTAAATTTCAGTCAACCAGATCATATTTTAATTTTAAAATCTCATAAATGAAACCCACTGGAGCACAGCAATCTTTTGGTTTTCAAAATTTTCCACACTTTGGCTCCATTTTCCTTTTCTCACCTACATTTGTCCCGTCACAAGTAAAGTTGCTAAGGGTACTCATGTATGTCTCCTGACAAATCCACTGAGTGTTTGTTTCCAACCAAATCTTCAGAGAATCTTTAAAAAGTAGTAGAAGAGTTAGAGGGTACCAAAAAGTTGGCTGACTGATTTCTATTAGTTTATTACCACCCTGCTTTCGAAAAAGCTCTAGCTATTATAAGTGGAGTTGACCCTAAAACAACGGCAGAAACAGCAGCATGGGCAACAGGATACAACTACTGAAAGGAAGAAACACATGTCAGGCTTTCAGGCACAGCCTATCCTAATCATTGCACTACACAAGTCCAGGACCAAATCCAATCTAAGAAAAGCAGAGTACCAAATCTTCTTTCACATTGCATCTTCTCTTCTTTTCTCTTCCTGTTTAAGCTCTTTTGTTTTAATTCCCTTTTCAATTTCTTCTCCTGCCTCCTTCTTTTTTTTATGTTTTAATCACTTTCCCTGGATTTTGCTTTTCTTTCTACGGTCTTTGCACACAGCAGTGTGGTGTGATGATGCCCTCTGAGCTCACCCTTCTCTTCCCAGTTGAGATTTCTTCTGCTCCCAACAGAGATTTCCAACTGAATGTCAGAACTATCAGAAAGGGCAATGCCTTACTGATAGTAAGCATGCACAGCTGGACCTATTATATAATCTCTGGCTGGGCAGGGCAGCGTGTCATAATGAGTTGGGTGGGTGAGGGTAAGTAGGGGAGCGGGTGGGGCAGCAACAATCCACCTGTGTCATCGTTGTGGGCACAGTGGGAGCAGAGTTCAGCACTTTAGGACGGTCTAGATCTCTTCTGTAGCAACAATAAGATCTGTGAAACAGATTTCTAGGCACAGTTTAAATCTCTTCCAAAGCAGTAATCAGTTCTATAGAACATATTTCATTTTTCCAAATCTCTAGGCCTAATGGTACTTGTGATCACTTTCATTTCTCTTCTGTGATCTCTGTGTGGCATGTGTACAAATTGTTGCCAAATCCAAAGCATGCATCTGTATTGAATGCATCCGAGAGCTATAAGGTAGGGATGTCAGAGAGCAGGCCAGGAAGGACCTGAGAGAAGACTTATCTATGAGCTAAGCAAGCCCTCATTCTCACCCAATCAGATTCTTGGAGCTGCAAAACAAACCTCTTTATTTTCCCTTACCTGGCAATGCCATCATTGGGAAAAAAGGATCTGACATTTCAAAGGTGGAAGGAATGTGTGGAGGTGGAACAGGAAGGAAGAGAAGTGTAGGGTCCAGAGATTCCATTTGACTGCCCACTCCTTTGGAATTCCCTCTTCGCTTTTTGAGGTCTTAAATTGCCCGAACAGTAGATGGAGTTTTACACATCAGTGTCACTCTACTAACCATTCCTGGATTCCTTCTCTGTGTTAAGAAGATGAGGCAGGATGCAGAATTGAAGAGATATCAATAAAGGTGTGTGCTTGGACTTCAAGTCTGTCCATTTCTGTCCTGTATACGCAATTTACTCCTCTATGATCTTTTTCCTTTCCTTTTTTTTTTTTTAGCTCAAAAGAACAGAATTCTTCTATAATTTAAGTCTAACCTTTTCCAGATAAATTGTACTAATATCAAGTTGCTAAAAAGTCCTTATAAGACACACTACTGTTTCTCCCAAAACATCTCTCCCATGCAGTAATATCTCCCATAATCTTATCCATCCTTTTCAGTTAGCTGAAATGCTGTTTCTGTTTCAGTAGGTAGCTGGTAAGACATGGGCAGAGCAGAAGAGGGCTTTCCCACACCCCCCCCCCCACACACACACAGACACACACATACACACCAGGAATCCGAAATGTCAGGCGACCATCAGGTGATGATCAGGCGGTTGTTACACTGCCTCTGTACAATAATAATTGGTCGCAGCCAGTGCCAGGGAAAGGCAGTCTCCCAATAAATAGAAACACCTGAGGTTGGTGATCAGCCGCTTTCTGGTAAGATCTCAGGAGCTGGGTGAGTGGGCTCAAGCATGCATTAAGAGGCAAAATGGGTAGTTTAACTGGTATATGACCTCCTAGGAACATATGACTGGTAAGGGAAGAACACCTCAAATGAGCACGTGGACAACTCTAGTAAACATCTCACCTCCCAAGTGCTAGCAGGCCACTGCGAATGCGAACAGCCTACTCCAACGGAAAAATCGGGGGACAGGAGGCAAGACCCCAGAGATACGGCAACATATAAAACCTCAAGTCAAAAGGTCAAACCGTGCACTTGATCTCTCAAGTTGCCCACTTGGCCCTCTTCCGCGTGTATTTTACTTTGTTTCATTTCTGCTCTAAAGCTTTTTCTTTTTCTTTCACACTCTGCAACTCCCCTCTAAAGCTTTTTAATAAACCTTCCCTCCTGCTCTAAAACTTGCCCCGGCCTCTCCTTCTGCCTAGGGCTCCTCGGTTGAATTCTTTCCTCTGAGGAGGCAGGAAGTGAGGTTCCTGCAGACCTGTATGGATTTGCCACTGGTAACACCTTCTACAGCTTCCTGGATGCCAGCCCCAGTCCTGGCAGAATGATTCCCTCTAACCTCTTTTTGCCTCTTCGGGGATTTTTATATTGTTTTCAGGAATATGAGCATACTGGTGTTCATCCCACAATTAGGCCATAAACCCTTTGAGAGAGTGTGTGTTAATCAAAACCATTTTTATTTATCTCCTCAGTTGGGCTACAGGAGCACTGTTTACAGGAAATTCATTAAGAATGGTTACTCCTGAAATTGGTCAAGAAGGGACCTTGGGAAAGTTACTTAAACTCTCTCTAAGATCAAGTCTCCTGGCTCGTGAAATGGGCACTACTGGTACTTTACAAAGTTATGGTGGTGATTAGATGAAATCATATATGTAAAGCTCCTAACACAATGCCTGGCATACAGCGAGTGGCATCTAATTCATGATATGTGTTCTATTTTTTTATCTCACCTTTCTTTTGCACATGGCGTATGCTGAGTATTTTTAGAATAAATGGATTAATAAGTGGCTCATTCTTCTCCCTTTGTCTAAAACAGGTATTCTTCACCCTATTCTCCTTTCAACACACCGGAGAGACTCTCACCTGTGCTCTCCCATTAGTACACTCTCAGCAACACATTGTACCATGGCAGAATTCCCAACAGAGGGCCACATTCCCCGGGACACCTATCCACAGTCAACAGGAATGTAATTTGAAAACCTTTGTAAAATGTCCCAGAGCAGTAGACACGTCTGGTTGAGAAACGCTGATGAGGAACATTTTCCCTCCACTAAACTGCATTTTCCTTTTCTTAAAGACCCTGCACAAATTCACCCTTTCCATGAAACTTCCCAAAATAAACCCTTCTTACCATATTGCTCCAACTAGATAGTACGCACCTTGAAAGTGACCACATTTCCCTTTCTTACTTTACAACCAAGAAGTCAAAGTCACATTTGAAGCCCCACATTTTTATGATTGTGCTGAACATCATGGTGTATAGTCTCAGCCTCACACTTTATTCATATTCACATGATCCTGATTATTATTATTATTATTTTTAGACACAGTCTGGCTCTGTTACCCAGGCTGGAGTGCAGTGGTGCGATCTCAGCTCACTGCAACCTCCAACTCCTGGGCTCAAGCCATCCCCTCACCTCAGCCTCTTGAGTAGCTGAGCCCACAGGTGTGCACTACCATGCCTGGCTAATTTTTGTAGAAAGGGAGTTTTGCCATGTTGCCCAAGCTGGTCTCAAACTGCTGAGCTCAAGCAATCTGCCTGCCTTAGCTTCTCAAAGTGCTAGGATTATAGGTGTGAGCCACCACACCTGGCCTGATCCTGATTTTTTTCACTATTTTATATTAAATATAGATCCAGATATAGCTAGACATAACATAGTATAGACATAGTTGTAGATATAGATATGAGATGGGGGTGTGAGATTGAGTGTAATGAATAAGCACATTGGGAATCAGACCAAACTGACTTTGAATACCGGCTCAACCACTTCACGTATGTAAAGTCTTGGATAACTTACTTAATCCTTTTGAGCCTTGGTTTTCCAGTTTACAAAATGGAAATGATGTGTGCCTACTTCATACAATTATCTTGAGGTAGAAAAAAGGACTTATCACAAAGCCTGACACAAAATAAATGTTAAATAAATGATGATGATGATGATGATGATGATGGTGATGATTTTGAGATAGGGTCCTGCCCTGTTGCCCAGGCTAGAGTGCAGTGGTGCAATCATGGCTCACTGCACCCTGGACTTCCTGGGCACAAGTGAACTTCCCACCTTAACCTCCCGAGTAGCCAGGACTACAGGCGTGTGCCACCATGACCAGCTCATTTTTGTATTTTTTGTAGAGATGGAGACTCACTATGTTGCCCAGGCTGGCATCATTATTATATTAAAGGTATCTAAACTGGTTCAGCACCATTAATAGTCCCTCTTCATCCATCACCTCAGGGCATTCCTCCAGGCTATGTCTCTGTCAATCATTCTCACTCTGTTCTGACTAGCTGCAGTTCCTTCCTTTGCCACATCCTTCTTTGGCTTCTGCTTCTCTGTCCAGCCCTCTTGGCCTCACTTTTTTGCTGTCACTGTATTAGTCCATTTTCACACTGCTGATAAAGACGTAACAGACACTGAGCAATTTACAAAAGAAAGAGGTTTATTGGGCTTACAGTTCCACATGGCTGGGCAGGCCTCACAATCATGAAGGAAGGCAAGGAGGAGCAAGTCACGTCTTACATGGATGGTGGCAGGCAAAAAGAGAGAGAACTGGCGCAGGTGAACTCCTCTTTATAAAATGATCAGATCTCGCGAGATTTATTCACTGTCACGAGAACAGCATGGAAAAGACTTCCCCCCATGATTCAATGATCTCTCACCAGGTCCCTCACACAACACATGGGAATTCAAAATGAGATTTGGTTGGGGACACAGCCAAACCATATCAGTCACCTTGGCTTTAGATATTCTGGTTTTTCCCCTGGACACTATCCTTGGGGTCTTCCTCAGTTTCACTCTGTCACCCATAAATCATCCTTCTCAACTGTGTACCCAGCCTAGCACTTGGAACTGTAAATCCTGTATGTTTAGATAGGGCACGAAGGCTGTCCGAAGCCTCAAATCTTTTGTGATGGTACAAATACGCTATGACCACTATAGTGGTCAACATAGTGAGCTTTGTGTTGATTTAGTTGCCAGTAAATACATGGACCAGTAAACAAATTTACTATGTTGTTGACTGAGAGAGAAAAGTTGGGGGAGTTTACTGCTAGAAACAAATACTTGGATGGGTTATGCTAATTAAAAATGGAAAGTTTGCACTCTGGATAGGGATAAATGAATTCACATATTTGTACTAGAGTTTTCAGTTTGATCCAGTAGGGGTCTGGCATACTGGGATCTCTTAAAGGTCTTAGTGATTTGTAATCTTTGTATAGCGAATTGCTCAAAGATGATAGTCTCTCTCTCTTTCTCTTTTAAACTTTTTATTTAGACATGATTATAGGAAAATACAGCACCAAGGGGCCCCATATACTCATTACACAGTTTTCCTCAAATACCTTTCATTTCCATAGTACAGTATCAAAACCAGGAAATTGAGATTGGTGCAATGTGTGTAGATACCTCTATGAGATTTTATCACAAGTGTAGATTGTGTAACCACCACCACAATGAAAATTCAGAACTCTTTCATCACCACAAAGATCATCCTCATACTACCTCCGTATAGACACATTCACTTTCTTCTCCTCCACTATCCCTAAACCCTAGCAGCCCTAATGTATTTCCCATATCTATAATTTTATTACTTACAGAATGTTCTATAAATGGAATCATATAGCATGTGATCTTTTGAGATTGGCTTTTTGTTCCACTATTTTTATCCCTGAAATCCATCCAACTTGTTTCATGTATCAGTAGTTTATTCCTTTTCATTGCTGAGTAACATTCTGTGGTATGGCTATAACACAGTTTGTTTATTCATCTATTACTAGCTTCTAGGTTTGGCTATTACAAACAAACCTGCTGTGAATATTGTGTACAAGTTTTTGTGTGGATGTAAATTTTCATGTCTCTGGGATAAATGCCCAGGAGTGTGATTACTGGGTTGTATCATAAATATATGTTTAATTGTTTACGAAACTGCCCAACTACTTTCTGGAGTGGCTGTACCGTCTTACATACCCACAAATAAATGTACAAGAGATCCAGTTTCTTTGCATCCTTACTAGCATTTGGTATCATCATTTTTTATTTTAGCTATTCTAGTAGGTTTACAGTAATAGCAGCTCATGCTCTTAATTTGCATTTCCCTAAAATCTAATGAATTTAATATTTTCATGTACTTATTTGCCATCTGTATATCCTCTTTGGTGAAAGTTTCCTCATGCACCTTGCCCATTTTCTAATTGTATTGTTTGCTTTTATACTGTTGAGTTCAGGGAATTCTTTATGCATTCTATCTATGAATACTCTATCATGTATGTGACTTGTAAATATTTTCTTCCAGTCTGCAGCTTGTCTTTTCAGTGTCCAAAGAGGGTTTTCACAAAGCAAATTTTAAAAATAATTCATGTCCAATTTATAGATTTTTTTTTTCTTTTATGGATTTGGTGTCATATCTAGATCTCTTCACCAAGCCCTGGGTCCCTAGGATTTTCTCCTACATTTTATTCTAAAAGAGTTTTATAGTTTTATGTTTTACATTTAAATCTATGATCCATTTTGCGTCCATTTTCTGGAAGGTTTGAGGTTTATGTAGAGATTTTTTTTTTTTTTTTCCTGTGGTTGTCCAATCGCCGCAGGACCAGTTGTTGAAAAGGCTATCCTTCTTCCACTAAATTGGTTTACACTTTTGTCAAAAGCCAGTTAGTCAAATGATGCTCTTTTAACAGTTTCAGCTGATTAGATCCAGTTGTGGTGATACAGAATTTTGTGTTCATATTCATAGGCAAATGCTGTTATAACTGGAGTTTTTCCTTTTCCATGGCATAGGCAGAATATAAATGTATGAATAATTATACCTGAATTCCTAAGTACCTTTAGTAGCCCTAAAGCTAGAACATATGCATGACCAGTTAGTAAAGTCTGCTTGGATCTTTCTATGTCATATAACATATTTTGAAGCCTGGGTCTGCATATATAAAAGCTTTTAAGAGTATGGACCATATGTCCCTTTTCCTTAGTTCATCTCTATACAGTATAAAATCCACGAATATAACCCACTTGTTGGTGAATACAAACACAGATGCTCACCTGCCTTC
This sequence comes from Theropithecus gelada, assembly GCF_003255815.1. NCBI lineage: Eukaryota > Metazoa > Chordata > Mammalia > Primates > Cercopithecidae > Theropithecus > Theropithecus gelada. Next base: position 8,498,227 of record NC_037674.1, read on the forward strand.
TTGATAAATAGTTTCATTCATGCCATCCTAGCAAATAGAAAGAATGGCATCGGCAGTGTGCAGTGGCTTATGCCTGTAATCCCAGCACTTTGGGAGTCCGAGGTGGGCAGATCACCTGAGGTCAGGAGTTCAAGACAAGCCTGGCCAACACAGTGAAAGCCTGTCTCTACTAAAATTAAAAAAAAAAATTAGCTGGGCTTGGTAGTGCACACCTGTGATCCCAGCTACTCAGGAGACTGAGAAAGGATAATTACTTGAACCTGGGAGGTGGAGGTTGCGGTGATCCGAGATCATGCCACTGCACTCCAGCCTCAGCGACAGAGCAAGACTCTGTCTCAAAAAAAAAAAAAAAAACCAGTAAACAAGAAGAAAAATTAGTCAGGCGTGGTGGTGCACTCCTGTAGTCCCAGCTACTCGAGAGGCTGAGGCAGGAGAATCACTTGAACCTGGGAAGCCTGCGTTGCCGTGAGCCGAGATAGTGCCACTGCACTCCAGCCGGGGCTCCAAGAGTGAAACTCTGTCTCAAAAAAAAAAAAAAAAAAAAGGTATTATCTGTATCAAAGACCTTTTAGATGAGTCTAGAAATGATCAGACCGGCCAAGTGCAGTGGCTCACACCTGTAATCCCAGCACTTTGGAAGGCTGAGGAGGGTGGATTGCCTGAGCTCAGGAGTTCCGGAACAGCCTGGCCAACATGGTGAAACCCTGGTCTCTACTGAAAATACAAAAAATTAGCTAGGCATGGTGGCAGGTGCCTGTAATCCCAGCTACTCAGGAGGCTGAGGCACAAGAATTGCTTGAACCCCGAAGCAGGAAGTTGCAGTGAGCCAAGATCATGCCACTGCACTCCAGCCTTGGCGACAGAGAGAGACTCTGTCTTAAAAAAAAAAAAAAAAAAAGAAAAGAAAAGAAAAAGAAAAAGAAAAGAAAAAGAAAAAAATCAATCAATAAATACATAAAAATAATCAGCTCTTTGGACTTCCTATAGCTTTTCCTTCACCTAGCAGTTTTGCCTTTGTAATAATGCGGCAGGGAGCTCTAAGCTTTAGCAGGTTAAGAAACAGAATTGAAGACTCCCACTTACTGTTTCAAGTTCTTTTTATTCTCAACAGCTTAATTTTATTGAGAATTGCTCCAGTTTTGTTCCAGTATCTGAGGCTGTAGTGAAGGTCTATGCTAATTTGTATAGCCGCAGAATGCAATTTTAACGTTTTTGTTTGAAATCCCACAAGTCAGAAGGGTTTTTGTTGTCACGCTATTCCAGTTCTCTGCAAATATCACATCTTGACAAGACAAATTGTTGCAGTGTCAGGAATTCACTGTCTTCTGACTAAGGTGAATTAATTTTCAATCACTGGATTGCATACCTGGAGGAAGATAAAAATGTAGATTGAATATGTGTTTCAAAAGATCTTGCATTCCTTATTTTATATGCAAATATGTGAAAAATTAAATCTTTTGAGATTTAAAAGATATCCAGTTATTTTGTATGTTGCATAACTTTTCACAACATTAAGACTAAGTTGTCAATCAAAACTAATAGAATAAAATTAAAATGTTCTATAGCATTGAGAGAGCACTGTTCACAGGTAATAGTTGAATTGTACAATTTGTGATCAAAGATCAAAATATAATGAATGGCTTCATACCAAAAAAGAAAAATATCCTTCTAACCCATCATGGCAAACAATTTTTCTCATGGTAGTCTTAATATCTGGGTGGAATCTATAAGAATTCCAGAATTATTATTAGGACACTGGGATCGTTCAAGATCAAAATAATGATAACACAGAATTTTTGAAAACTTTGAAATCTGATTTTTCCTCTGTAAGGAGACCTATAATGGAGGGTGTTAATGAAAACTTAGCTGTGTCCTGCCTTTTATATCAGGTGGGCTCATTTGAAAAAATGAAAATTTCACTGGACAACGTTAGGTCATAATTCATGTGAAACAACAGGGAATCTTAATACACTATCTATGGGATGTAAATTGGCGCAATGACTAAGGAAAACGATTTGGAGAAAACAACCACTTTGCAAAAGCACTTTTGTACATTTGTAAATGGCTAAATAGAACTTGTACCTATCCTACAAGACATCAATCTCTCTATACAACATAACCTGAAAATACCCTTTCACTTATACCCCAGAAGAGAGTGTACAATCATTTGTACTCTGCATGGTTAATATAGCAAAACACTGGAAGCAACTCAAATGTCCATCAACAGTAGAATGGAGAAATAACAGGTATACAATAGAAGAAATAATTTACAATCGTAGTCAATAACATACATGAATCTCTCAATCATAATGTTGATCGAAAGAGGCAGATCACAAAAGAATGTATGCATTCTCATTCAAGACGTACAAAGTACAAAATAGAGTAATGCAGTGGTCCCTAACCTTTTTGGCACCAGGGACCGGTTTCATGGAAGACAATTTTTCCACAGGATGCAAGGGTGGGGGGATGGTTTCAGGATGAAACTGCTCTACCTCAGATCGTCATGCATTAGATTCTAACAAGGAGGGTGCAACCTAGATCCCTCGCATGCGCAGTTCACAGTAGGGTTTGTGCTCTTGAGAATCGAATGCCACCGCTGATCTGACGGGAGCCAGAGCTCAAGCGGTAAAGCTCGCTCCAGCCGCTTTGTTCCTAACTGTGGAGCCTGGTTCCTAACTGTGGAGCCTGGTTCCTAACAGGTTATGGACCTGCAATGATCTGCAGCTAGGGGCTAGGAACCCCTGCTTTAGGGTACTTTTGTAGGTCATAAACTTACAAAAAAAAGAAAGGGCATAATTATCACAAAATTCATAATGGTCAGCATTCTGGAGAAGAGAGGGGTTTGTAGATTCTGTGAGTGGCACAAAACGTGGCCCTTTTGCTTCCAGTGTCCAGATACAAGGAAGCCTGCTTCTCTTGGAACTCGTGCTTTGAGGATGCCCAAGTAGCTCATGGAAAGGAATCACGACCTGGGTCTGAAGAAGCATTCTGGCAACAGCCAGTTCCAACTTCCCAGCTATGTGAGTGAGAAATCTTGAAGGTAGGTCCTCCAGTCTAACACCTCCAGCTAATACTTTATAAACAAAATAGTAGCTGTTCCCACAAAGCCATCCCAAATTGTAGATTTGTGGGGAGAAAAATATTGTACTTGGTTTAAGTCTAAGTTTTGTGTGTGGTTTGTTGTCATATAGCTTGCAGGTAAGCAGCATGCTGCCTAACCCTTAAGGGTCACATGAGGAAGAGGCAAGGAACCAGGAGCAAGGTGCTCAAAATTCTTTCAGATTTTTTTTTTTTTAAAGAGTTTCTAGTTTGAGGATACTACAATTGTGCAGTTGAAGGAACCTGACCAGAATGAGTTAGACAGGACTCTTCACATCTCCTGGACCTCATAAGCAAGAAACAGCAGCCATGCCTAAAAGGCCCCATCTTAAAAAGCCTGACTGTCATCCCAGGCCCAAAGCTCTCTCTGGCTAGAGAGCTTTGCAGATGAGTCCTTCAACCTCTTGCCCTTCACGCTAGTCCTTCACACTGAAGATGACATCCCGTCTTGGTCCTGCTTCTCTCACTTGTAGTGACAGTCTTCCAGCCCTGCTCTGCTCTCACCCTGAGCGCCTATCTTCAGCTAGTTGAAACTGGGGCTTGAAAATGTGAAACATTCAGCAGGAACTTCTCTGATACAGACCTAAAATCAACAACAGCAGTCACAGCCATCATGCCCAAGATCAATCCAACCCCACAAGAGTCAGTACACAACTGTCCCAGGAAAATAAAAGCTACCATATGAGAAATTTCCCAAATGTAGGTTAGGGTTTTCTCCCCTAGGTCCACAGTGGCCCCTTGACAGCCATAGAAAGAGCTGTCAATCTTTTCTGAAATTTATTAGCAACTCTTTCGTTTTCTCACGTACACCTTGGGAATAGTTTGAAAAGTTAATTGCAACTGATATGTTGTAATTAGGGACTTATGGTTTCCCTAGAGTTTAAGGCCAATAGCTACAGAATCTTATTAGAGAATTTAATTAATGTATTTCAACTACATTTCTACTGATTAGGAGGGAAACCAGAATAGTGATGAAAGACTTCTCACAAAAATAAAATAAGTTAGGTAAGTTACCATTTTTAAGCCTCATTATAAAAGAAAAATACTCTTTTAATGCAATCTTGTTAACCTAAATCGGTTAAAATTTTCTATGCTTTTTTAAAAAATTGCCATTTCTATTTTAAGATAAATTAAGACTCGAAAGGTATTCCAGCTTTTGGTGAAATCAGTGTGTCAAGGATTTGGAAAAAATACAATGTTGATTATAAGGGGCAAATGGAACGAAGACTATCTTAGCTAAGAGACAACTTGAGAAAAAGCTACATTAGTGTGCGATTACTCAAAGAGGGAATAATATTTCACACAGTTCTCTTCATTCTGTGATAATAAACATTAAAGTTAATGTGCTAAAATACATCCCCATCAATCTACAAAATGTCCCCAAATAATGATTCATTAATTAGCAGTAAATACTTTTTGCATTTAGGATCAACCTGTTGAAATATTAGTATTCATGGAAACAGTACTGAATCAGTTATTAAGGTTTTACCTTGGATCTTTTGAAAGAAATGCTACTTGGATCTTTTGAAATACTACTTATAACTACTTAAAGATAATTGCTGAATAAAATTTAATGACAGTTTATTCCTCCTTATCAAGGTTTAGCTTATATCTCACCTCCTCTATGAAGACTTCCATGAACTCCCAGCCCCTAAAGCAATTAATTTCTCCATCTTCTTTAATCTCGCAGCATTTTAGGCATGGCCCCCATTACAAATGTGTAACCACTTGCTAAGACATAAACTCCTAGAGTTTTGATGGTGCCCAAACAAGTGTGTTTAAAGGTTAACGAGTCATAAAAGAATTATGACACCTGTAAATGTTGTGCAACAGGAAAATTCTTTTTCAGTTCAGACGCAGCCCATATGTTATTCTTGCTACAGAGGCTCCAGGAACCTTCAGAATAGAGACAGATAGAAAGCATTAGCAATATGCATATAAAGAAACTATTCCCAGTTCAGGAGTATGTGTTGGCAAGTATTTCGCCACACTGACTTAGCAATTCTCCTAAGAAATAAAATTGATGGGGGCCTTGTTATGTAACACCTGAATCTGTAAACTTGCAAAGGAGAAAAACAGAATTATCTGAATTCAGCAACAGGTGCCTTGTTACAAGAAAGTAGCTATTAAAGACCAGACCAGTATGGAGGAGGAGTACCATGGAAGGTTCAGGAGAACCTGAGAGAGAATAAATGAGTCTGGAGCAGAAGGGAAACAATGCATGAATTAGGAGTAAGAAAGATTGGAAGTTAATCTCCAAACACCATGATACAGCATTTTTACTTATTCTACTTCCATCGACCTCCACCAATATATCATTTAGCTATGCTTAAGTTAATTGAACGGTAAACTATTGTTATTGTTCTTGTTATCAGTGTGAGCCCAGGCATTCTCAATCCTTTAATTAACTTTACAAAGTTTGGAAATAACCTCTCAAGTATTATGATCACAGATAGCTACCAGAATCAATTCAACCTGTCCAAAAATTGCAAAAGCAACCAAGATTCTGGCGTTCAGAATGAGTCTACCAGGTAAGCATTTTTTTCTTACAGAATTTCTTACAGACGTTTCTTACCGAATTTTCCCCAAACACAGCGTATTTCTTTAGGTGTACTATATATTTCCCAAGTATGTATTCTCCCTAATTTTGAGTTCTCAGTTATTTGTACAGTGACTGACACTTGTAGGCATTCAATAAATATTGGTGAAAAAAGGATGGTCAGAGTTCCCTTTAGCTAAACCTCCAAAGTAAAGTAATTGAGTGTTTTAATTGTGGGTACTTAATCTGTCTTTCTGTTCATGATAAATGTCATATTAATAAGACTATTGGTATAACAATGTTTTTTCGTTGTATCTTCACATCATTGTATAGATCAACTGATTTGAATGTGGCCTTTTAAAAAAAAATCAGTAACTGAGATTTCTATAATTTGAAAAACGTGTTCTTGCAGAGCAGTTATGTCTAAATAGGATCAGGTAAAACTCTGAGGTATTATTTCCTTATTTTCAGTTTAGCTTGGGATCCAGAAAATAGATGGTAATTAAGAGAAATGGTGTGGGTTTTCAGTGCATGCAAAAGAGCATTCTTCTCCAAGGGAATATCAGGTCAAGTTTGCATGCTAATATGGTTTGGATCTGTGTGTCTGCCCAAATCTCAGCTCAAATTATAATCCCTAATGTTGGAGGTGGAGCCTGGTGGGAGGTGACGGGATCATGGCAGTGGATCTCCCCCTTTGGTGCTGTTTTTGTGATAGAGTTCTCATAAGATCTGGTTGTTTAAAGGTGTGTGGCACCTCCCCCTCTCTCTCTTGCTCCTGTTTCAGCCATGTAAGACGAGCCTGCTTCCCCTTTGCCTTCTGTCAGTTTGTAAGTTTTCCTGAGGCCTTCCCAGAAGCCAAGCAGATGCCAGCATCATGCTTCCTATACAGCCTGTGGAACCATGAGCCAATTAAACCTCTAACCTCTTTTCTTTATCAATTACCCAGTCTCAGGTACTTCTTTACAGCATTGTGAGAATGGACTAATACGCATGCCTTATTTATAAAACCTCTGATTTTGTATCTCTAGTCAAAAGTGAGACAGAAAAAGCTTTTCCAACCAAATTCAGATTGACTTGAGTCAACCTCTCACAACTAGAATTGGAATAGGGCTCTTACTGTCAATTTTTAATTAGACTAAGCCATAAAGTACTATCTTTCCTCATATATTCCTCTAAAAACAGAAAACTAGACATTTCCTTTCCTGATAAGGACATATGCCAGAGTCATAATTGCTGATTGAAATGGGGAAGGTGGTAGAAAAATTATCTAAATAAATACTTGGTGGCTGGACACAGTGGCTCACACCTGTAATCCCAACACTTTGGGAGGCTGAGGTGGGTGGATTGCCTGAGGTCAGGAGTTCGAGACCAGCCTGAACAACATGGTGAAACCCTGTCTCTACTAAAAATACAAAAATTAGCTGGCCATGGTGGCAGGTGCCTGTAATCCCAGTTACTCAGGAGGCTGAGGCAGGAGAATCACTTGAACCTGGGAGATAGAGGTTGCAGTGAGCCGAGATCGTGCCATTCCACTCCATTCTGGGAAACAGAGCAAGACTCTGTCTCGAAAAGAAAAATAAGTAAGTAAATAAATAAATAAGTACATAAAATAAATACTTGGCAGATGTGCACGGTTATACATATTTTTGATTAAAGTATTTGGAACCAGACTGAATGTCCACACAAATTGTCACCATTTATATTAACACACCAAGGTAAAATGGTAATTCTGGCACCAGGAAAAATAATAAATAGTAGCAATAAAGAAAATACTTTTATCAAATGGCAAATTTAGTTATACATAGAAACCGTCTCCCAAATCAAGAGTTAGAAAAGTGGTTAATGCAAACCTGATCACTTTGAAGAACCAACATTCTAAATATTCCCATTTGCTTTAGTTTGATTAAAATAGCCATTTTCATTCCTTAGGAAAGGTCTCAGTCGTTAAGAAATCATACTTGTCATTCTTATGCAATGCTTTTGTGCCATGATGCTAAGGAATACAACAGTTCTAGAGCTAGAACCAGAAGTATGTCAGCTTGTGGGAAGTCTAACTGGATTCAGACCAAGAGGCAGACAGGCTCAGAAGTGATCTGTTAGATGCAGATGGAACTCCTGCCTCTTGCCATCTCCTCTGAGTAGCAGAGGTAAGGCCGGGCCAATTTTCAAATTTTATTTATGAGACAGTGTTAGACTCTTTTTATTACATAGAATGGAGATGCAGTCAATGAGTTAAGAAAAATAAAGCAAATCATAAGGATACATAAGAGCCAGTTCTTGAAGGTCTTCAGGATTTGAGACAAGTCTATAGAGCATGCAGTCTTTGCTTTCACTCTTGGCTGATGGAACCTACCTCTCCCAAGGTCTTGCTTTACTAGACATCTCTATTTCATCTGCTTCTTTCCTTGTTTGTACATTGGGAGGGTAGTTTCTACTGCACAGGGCTGTCATAAGGATTAGTGAATTAATTAGTGCAAAGCACTTAGAGCAAGCCTGGATTTCTTTACCCCATTCATCTCCCTTTCTCCTCCAAGTGCTTCTCTATCTTTAAATCTCCCACCCTTCATGCCCCATCCTTATTCTCAGATGATGATTTGCTTCATATTTCACTGAGATCACAAAGGGATTTTCACAAATTCCCACCACCACCTTAACTCAATGATGAGTGTCTGTGCCCGTGTACTCTGCTTCCCCTCCTGCGACCATGCATGTCCATGTGTCCGCCTAAGGTCCACCTCTCCACTCATGCACTAGGCCCCTTACCCTTTCTACCCTATGAGCACCCCTCACCAGGAGGGTTTCTCTCTTTCGTGTTTCATCATTTTCCCCTTTCAAATGGATCATTCCCATCAGCATATAAACTCCGATTCTTCCTATTAGGAAAAAGTGAAAACAAAAATGCCCTCTCTTGACTCTCATTCCACCTCTGGCTACCACTCCATTTATCTCTTTCCCTTTAAGAGAACAACTTGCAGAAAGACTTGTCTATTCTATTTCCAATTTCTCTTCCTCTTCCCTCACTATCCTGAAACCATTCCCATCAAGCGTTCATCCCCGTCACTCCACCAACACTGCCATTCTTGAGGCCATTGATAATTTCCACAATACCAAATGCATCTGCTCACCCTTGGCCTGTCTGCAGCATTTGACACAGTTGACCATTCTCTTCTCCTTCACTTTGACTTCCCACTCCTGGTTTTCCTCTCACCTTACTGGGTTCTCATGTTCAGTTTCATATCCTGGCTTTTCTTCATCTTTCAAATCTCTAAATAATAGAGTGGCCCAGGGATAATCTTTAGATCCCTTTTCGTGTCTGCCTACTCTTTCCCTGGGTGATCTTCTTCCACTTCACATGCTGGTAATTTTCTTTCTTTGTTTTTGTTTTTGTTTTTGTTTTTGAGACGGAGTCTTGCTCTGTCACCCAGGCTAGAGTGCAGTGGCGCGATCTCAGCTCACTGCAAGCTCCACCTCCCGGGTTCACGCCGTTCTCCTGCCTCAGCCTCCCATGTAGCTGGGACTACAGGTGCCTGACACCACGCTCGGCTAATTTTTTCTATTTTTAGTTGAGACAGGGTTTCACCGTGTTAGCCAGGATGGTCTTGATCTCCTGACCTCGTGATCCGCCCGCCTCGGCCTCCCAAAGTCCTGGGATTACAGGCTTGAGCCACCGCGCCCGGCCACAATTTTCAAACATGCCTGTCCAACAGTTAACTCCACTTTTCTATAAAACAGGCATCCCAAACTTGCAATGTCCAAACTGGACACCTGTTCTTCTTCCCATAACCTGCTTCTCCCTGCAGTTTTCCTTAACGTGGGAAATCGTAAATATATCCTTTAGTTTTTTGGCCAGCCATGACTTCTCTCACTGAGAACATCACTTCCAATCTGTTAGCAGTCCTGAGAGCTTTACTTTCAAAACAGATGTGAACTTGCCAGTCACTTCTCATGACTTCCATCACTACTGCCTTGGTTCAAGCCACCATTACCTTTCACCGAGTGTCACAAGAGGATTCCGTCTACCTTAGGCCCCCAGTCTGCACTCAACCCGGTAGCCAGAGGGATCTTATTTAAAAGAAATAGGAATATGTCACGCTTCTACTTCCCACACCCAGGGGTTTCCCATTTCACTTCAGAGTAAAAGTTTAAGTCGTTTGAGTTGAGCCTTGTTTATAAACCAGGACGGGCACAAACTGGTCCTTCCCTTCGCCCATTAACTTCTGACCTCATCTCCTCTATTCTCTTCCTTACTCGTAGCCACACTGATCCAGCCATTCTGGCTGCTCAGAGCCTTGACACTAGCTGCTTTCTCTGCCCAGAATGACCTTTTTCCATGTTGCCATGTGGCTCATGCCCTGATTGCCTGTGGTGCTTATTAAATGTCATTTTGTACCATAAAGCCTCTCTAACCATAGTGTTTAAACCCTACTCTCTAGCTGGTTCCCTTTTCCTACCTCATACTCTCCATAGCATTTATCACCATCTAATAGACTATTAATTTTACTTGTTTAAAAACTGCCCCCATATGAGAATTAAGTTTCATGAAATCTAGTTTTTAAAAAATTATTGTTATTTATCTATTTATTTATTCTTGTAGAGACAGGGTTTTTCCATGTTGCAGAAGCTGGTCTCAAGCTCCTGGACTCAAGTGATGGATGTGCCCACCTCGGCATCCCAAAGTTCTGGGACTACAGGCATGAGCCACCTTGTCTGGTCAGTATTTTTTTTTTAACCTTTATGTCTTCTGTGTGTAGAAGAGTACTTGGAACAAAATACACACTCAAGAACTATTGCAACAGTGATTGACACAGGGTCAATGCTCTATAAGTGCTAGCAATAATTTTCATCTTTCTCTCATCTGATCAGTTCTGCTTTCCTGAGCAGGGGGCAATTCATGGGGAAATTTATTTCCTTTTGAAACCCACTTCATTGAGGTATGATTGACATACAAAAAGTTGTGCATATTTAATAAATACAACTTGATAAATTTAGAAATAAGTATATACTGTGAAATCATCACTGCAATTTAGGCCATAAACTATCCATTATCTCCAAAAGTTTCTTCCCACCCTTTTTATTCACTATTATTATGATCCTTATTGTAGGTGTATGTGTGTTTGTGTGTGATAACAATACTTAGCATAAGATCTACTCTCTTAGTGAATTTTTAAGTGTACAACACAGGATTGTTGTCTATGGTTACAATGCATGGAGGAGATCTCCAGGACTTATTTTATCTTGCATAATTGAAACCTTGTACTCTTTGACTTATACCTTCCTATATCCCCTGCCCCCACAGCCGCTGGTAACCACCATTCTATTCTCTGCTTCTATGATTCTCTGCTTCTATGAGTCTATTTTAGATTCCTCATACAAATGGTTTTGTGCAGTATTTGTTCTGCTGTGTCTGGATTGTTTTAATTAACAAAATGTCCTCTAAGTACTCATGTTGTTGCAAACAGCAGAATTTCTTCATTTTTTAAAGGCTGAATAATATTCCACTGTGGCCGGGCGTGGTGGCTCAAGCTTGTAATCCCAGCACTTTGGGAGGTCGAGGAGGACTGATCATCTGAGGTGGGGAGGTCGAGACCAGCCTGGCCAACACAGGGAAACCCCGTCTCTACTGAAAATGCAAAAATTAGCTGAATGTGGTGGTGCATGCCTGTAATCCCAGCTACTTGGGAGGCTGAAGCAAGGGAATCACTTGAACCCAGGAGGCAGATGTTGCAGTGAGCTGAGATTGCGCTACTGCACTCCAGCCTGGGAGACAGAGCAAGACTCCGTCTCAAAAAAAAAAAAAAAGAAAAAAAAAAAAAGAAAAAAAAAAAGAAAAAATTCCATTGTATGTTTATACCACATTTTCTTTATTCATTCATGTTGACTGACATTTAGGTTACTTCCAAGTCTTGGCTATTGCGAATAATGCTGAAGTGAACATAGGAGTGCAGATATCTCTTCTAGATCCTGATTTTAATTCCTTTGGATATACAACCAGAAGTAGGATTGCACGATCATATGGTGGTTCAATTTTTAACTTTTTGAGGAACCTCCGTACTGTTTTTCATAGAGGCTGCACCAATTTCTGTTCCTACCGACAGTGTAAAGGTTTCTATTTCTCCACATCCTCACCAACATTTGTTATCTTTTATTTGTTTTGTTTCTGTTTTTATAATACCTGTCCTAACTAGGGTGAGATGATACCTCATGTGGTTTTTTATTTTCTTGATAATTACTGATTTTGAGCACCTTTCTGTATATCTATTAGCCATCTGTATGTCTTCGTTGGAGAAATTTCTATTCAGTTCCTTTTAATATAACCCTTTATCATACATATGGTTTGCAAATATTTTCTCCAATTCTTTTGGTTGCCTTTTTATTTTGTTCATTGTTTTTAGTTTGATGCAATTCCATTGTCTATTTTGGCTTTTGCTGTCTGTGCTTTTGGTATCATTTTCAAGAAATCATTGCCAAAGCCAATATCATAGAGTTTCTCCCTTTGTTTTCTTCGACGAGTTTTATGGTTTTAGGTCTAACGCTTAATTCTTTAACGAATTTTGAATTAATTTTTCTGTAGAGTGTAAGATAAGGATCAAATTTCATTCTTTTTATTTTTTAAATTTTTAATCTTTGTAGGTACATAGTAAGTATATATATTTCTGGGTTATATGAGATGTTTTGATGCAGGCATGCAATGTGAAATGAACACATCATGGAGACTGGGGTATGCATCCCCTCAAGCATTTATCCTTCATGTCACAAAGAATCCAATTACACCCTTCAAGTTATTTAAAAATGTACAGTTAAGTTATTATTGGCTATAGTCACCCTATTGTGCTATGAAATAGTAGGTCTTATTCATTCTTTCTAACTATTTTTTTTTTTTTTTTGGTACCCATTAACCATCCCCACCTCCCTGCCAGGCCCGCACTACCATTCTTAACCTCTTTTAACCATCCTTCTACTCTCTATGTCCGTGAGTTCCATTGTTTTGACTTTTAGATCCCACAAATAAGTGAGAACACGTGATGTTTGCCTTTCTGTGCCTGGCTTATTTCACTTAACATAATGATCTCCAGTTCCATCCATGTTGTTGCAAATGACTGGATCTCATTCTTTTATATTTTATTTTATTTTATTTTGTTTTATTTTATTTTATTTTATTTTTGAGACGGAGTCTCTCTCTGTTGCCCAGGTTGGAGTGCAATGGCATGATCTCGGCTCATTGCAAACCTCTGCCTCCCGAGTTCAAGTGATTCTCCTGCCTCAGCCTCACCACACGTCCAGCTAATTTTTGTATTTTTAGTAGAGACAGTGTTTCACCATGTTGGCCAGGCTGATCTTGACCTCCTGACCTCAGGTGATCCACCCCCCTCAGCCTATCAAAGTGCTGGGATTACAGGCATGAGCCACTGCGCCTGGCAAGGATCTCAGTCTTTTTTATGGCTGTGTGTAAGTATCACATTTTATTTATTCATTTATCAGTTGATGGATACTTAGGCTACTTCTAAATCTTAGCTACTGTAAACAGTGTTGTAACAAACAGAAGTGCAGATATCTCTTCAATATACTGATTTCCTTTCTTTGGGGGCTATACCCAGCAGTGGGATTGCTGGATCATAAGGTAGCTGAATTTTTAGTTTTTTGAGGAAACTCCAAACTGTACTCCAAAGTGGTTGTACTAATAGTTTACATTCCCAGCAACAATTTACAAGGGTTCCCTTTTCTCCACATCCTTGCCAGCATTTGTTATTGCTTGTGTTTTGGATATAAGCCATTTTAACTAGGGTAAGATGATATTCATTGTAGTTTTGATTTGCATTTCTCTGATGATCAAATGCAGTTCTAATAGTTTTCTTGTGGAATCTTTAGGCTTTTCCAAATAGAAGATCGTATCATCTTCAAACCAGGATAATTTGACTTCTTCCTTTCCAATTTGGATGCCCTTTATATCTTTCTTTTGTTCTAGCTAGAACTTCCAGTATTATGTTGAATAATAGTGGTGACAGTGTGCATCCTTGGTGTGTACAAGATCTTAGAGGAAAGGTTTTCCATTTTTTCCCATTCAGTATGATACTAGCTGTGGGTCTGTCATATTAAACCATATATGACAGACCCACAGCTAGTATCATACTGAATGGGGGAATTTGTTAATTTCTTTTAGATTTTCCAATTTATAGGTATATAATTTCCCATAATAGCCACATATGTCTTGTATGGCTTTTGAGGTATGTTTCTTCTATCTGCAGTTTTTTGAGGGGTTTTATCATGAAAGGATTTTGAATTCTATCAAATGCTTTTTCAGCATAAATTGAAATGATCATATGGTTTTTATCCTTCATTTTGTTGATACGATGTATCATATTGATTGATCTGTGTATGTTGACCATCCTTACATCCCAGGGATAAATCCCACTTGGTCACGATGAAATGATCTTTCTAATGTATTGTTGAATTCAATTTGCTAGTATTTTGTTGAGGATTTTTGTATCAATATTCATCAGAGATCTTGGCCAGTAGTTTTATTTTTTATGTGTCTTTGGTTTTGGTATCAGGGTAACTCTGGTCTCATAGAATGAGTTTGGAAGTATTTCCCTCTCCTCTATTTTTTGAAATAGTTTGAACAGGATTGGTATTAGTTCTTCTTTAAATGCTTGGTAGAATTCAGCAGTGAAGCTGGTAGGTCCCAGGCTTTTCTTTACTGGGAGAGTTTTTATTATAACCTCAATCTTGTTACTGTTATTGATCTCATCAGGCTTGAATTTCTTCCTGGTTAAATCCTGGTTAGGTTGCATGTATCTAGGAATTTGTTCATTTCTTTTGGATTTTCCAATTTATAGACATATAGTTGTTCATAGTAGCCACTAATAATCATTTGAATTTCTGCAATATCAGTTATAATGTCTCCTTTTTCATTTCTGATTTTATTTATTTGGATCTTCTCTTTTTCTTAGTCTGGCTAAAGGTTTGTCAATTTTGTTTAACTTTTCGAAAAACCAACTTTTTGTTTCATTGATTTTTGTATTGTTTTTTCATTTTAATTTCATTTACTTCTGCTCTGATCTTTATTATTTCTTTTCTTCTACTAATTTTGGGTTTAGTCTGCTCTTGCTTTTCTAGTTCTTTAATATGCATTGTTAGATTGTTTGTTTGAATTTTTCTCTCTTTTTGGATTTAGGCACTTATAACTATAAAATTCCCTCTTAGAACTGCTGGATCCCATAGGTTTTGGTATTTTGAGCTTCTATTATCATTTGTTTCATGAAACTTTTAAATTTCCTTCTTGATTTCTTTATTAACTGGTCGTTCAGGAGCTTATTGTTTAATTTCCATGTTTTTTAAAATAGTTTCCAAAATTCTTCTTGTTACTGATTTCTAGTTCTTCTAGAGAAGAAACTCGATATGATTTCAATTTTTTGAATGTTTTTAAGACTGTCTTGTGACCTCAAATATGGTCTATACTTGAGACTGATCCATGTGTTGAGGAAAAGAATACGTATTCTGCAGCTCTTAGATGAAATGTTCTGTAAATATCTATTAGATCCATTTAGTCTATAGTGCAGATTAAGTCTGATGTTTCTTTGTTGATTTTCTGTCTGGAAAATCTGTCAATGCTGAAAGGGGGGTGTTGAAGTATCCAGCTATTATTGTATTGGGCCCTATCTCTCTCTTTAGCTCTAATAATAGCTCCTTTATGTATCCAGGTGTTCCAGTATTGTGTGTGTGTGTGTGTGTGTGTGTATTTATATATATATATATATATATATATATATTTTTTTTTTTTTTGAGACAGTCTTGCTCTGTCACCTAGGCTAGAGTGCAAGTGCAGTGGTGCAATCGTGGCTCACTGCAACCTCCACCTCCTGGATTCAAGTGATTCTCCTTTCTCAGCCTCCTGAGCAACTGGGATTACAGGCACACACTGTCACACCAAGCTAATTTTTGTATTTTTGGTAGAGAGGGGTTTTCACCATGTTGGCCACGCTGGTCTTGAACTCCTGATCTCAGGTGATTCACCCACCTCAGTCTCCCAAAGTGTGAGCCTCACAAAGGTGTGAGCCACCGTGCCTGGCCGGGTGCATATATATTTAAAATTATTATACCCTCTGGATGAATTGATTCCTTTGTCATTATAGAGTGACCTTTGTCTCTTGTTGTTTTTATCTTGAAATCTATTTTGTCTGTTGTAAGTATAGTGACTCCTGCTCTTTTTTGGTTTCCATTGTCATGCAATATCTTTTTCCATCCCTTTCTTTTCAGTCTGTATGTGTCTTCAGAGATGAAGTGTGTGTCTTGCAGGCAACAGATCAATGGGTCTTGTTTTTTCATCCATTTAGTTGGTCTATGTGTTTTGATTGGAGAGTTTGGTCCATTTGCACTCAATGTTATTATTGGTAAGTAAGGACTTACTCCTGTCATTTTATTCTTTGTTTTCCAGTTGTTTTGTGGTCTTTTCTTCCTTTTTTCTTTCCCTCCTGTTGTCCTCTAGTGAAGGTGATTTTCTCCCGTGATGTGATTTAGTTTCTTGTTTTTTTATTTTTTATGTATCCATTGTATGCTTTTTGCTTTGATGTTACCATGAGGCTTGCAAAGATTATATTATAACCTACTGTCTTAATGTGATAACAACTTAGCATTATTTGCATAAGCACACAAACAAGCAAAAAGAAAACTAATAACTATATGTCTTAATTTCATCCCCCACTTTTTAACTTTTTGTTGTTTCTATTTATATCTTATTGTACTATGTCTTGAAAAGTTGTTGTAGATATTATTTTTGACTGGTTCAGTATTTAGTCTTCCTACTTAGGGTAAGAGTAGTTTATACACCACAGATACAGTGTTATAATACTCTGTGTTGTTCTGTGTACTTACTATTGCCAGTGCATTTTGTACCTTCAGGTGATTATTTATTGCTCAGTAATGTCCTTTTCTTTCTGACGGAAGTATTCCCTTTAGCGTTTCTTGTAGGACAGGTATGGTATTGATGAAATCCCTCAGCTTTTGTTCATTTGGGAAAGTCGTTATTCTCCTTCATGTTTGAAACATATTTTCACTGGACGTACTATTCTGGAGTCAAAGTGTTTTTTCTCCTTCAGCATATTAAATATGTCATACCATTCTTTCCAGGCCCATAAGGTTTCCACTGAAAAATCTGCTGCCAGATGGATTGGAGCTCTATTGTATGTTATTTGTTTCTTTTCTCTTGCTACTTTTCGGATCCTTTCTTTATCTTTGACCTTTGGGAGTTTACTACTTAAATGCCTTGAAGTAGTCTTTTTTGGGTTAAATCTTCTTGGTTTAAGATGTGTTCCATAACCTTCTTGTACTTGGATATTGATATGTTTCTCTAGGTTTGGGATATTCTCTGTTATTTTCCCTTTGCTTTGTTTGTTTGTTTATTTGTTTCAATGGAGTCTTGCTCTGTCACCCAGGCTGGAGTGCAGTGGTGCAATCTCAGCTCTCTGCAACTTCCTCCTCCCGGGGTCAAGTGATTCTCATGCCTCAGCCTCCTGAGTAGCTGGTATTACAGGCACACACCACCATGCCCAGCTAATTTTTGTATTTTTAGTAGAGATGGGGTTTCACCATGTTGGCCAGGCTGGTCTTGAACTCCTGACCTCAAGTGATCCACCTGCCTTGGCCTCCCAAAGTGCTGGGATTGCAGGTGTGAGCCACCATGCCCAGCCAGTTACTTTCCCTTTGAATAAACTTTCTACTCCTACCTCTTTATCTACCTTCTTTTTAAGGCCAGTAACTTTTAGATTTGCCTTTTGAGGCTATTTTCTAGATCCTGTAGGTGTGATTCATGGTTTTTTATTCTTTCTTGTGTCTCCTCTGACTGTGTGTTTTCAAATACGCTGCCTTCAAGCTCACTAATTCTTTCTTCTGCTTGATCAGTTCTGCTAAAGGACTCCGACGCATTCTTCAGTATGCCAATTGCGTTTTTCAGCTCCAGATTTTCTCCTTGATTCTTTTTAATTATTTTAATCTCTTTGTTAAATTTATCTGATTGAACTCTGAATTCCTTCTCTGTGTTATCTTGAATTACTTTGAGTTTCCTCAACACAGCTATTTCGAATTATCTCTTTGAAAGATCACACATCTCTGTTTCTCCAGGATTGGTCCCTGGTGCCTTATTTAGTTCATTTTGTGCGGTCATGTTTTCCTGGATTGTGTTGATACTTGTAGATGTTCTTTGGCATCTGGGAATTGAAGAACTAGTTATTTATTTTGATCTTCACAGTCTGGGCTTGTCTGTGCCCGTCCTTCTTGGAAAGGTCTTCCAGGTGTTTCAAGGGACTTGACTGTTGTGTTCTAAGCTGTAGCTGCTTTAGGGGGAACCCCAAGCTCACTAATGTTGTGATTCTTCCAGACTGATAGAGGTACCACCTTGATGGTCTTGGAGAAGATCCAGGATAATTCTCTGGATTACCAGGCAGAGGCTCTTGCTCTCTTCACTTACTTTCTTCCAAACAACGTCTCCCTCTGTGTCTTGAGCCACCCAAAGCTAGGGATGAAGTGACAAAGCACTCCTGTGGCCACCACCACTATGACTGTGCTGCATCATACCTGAAGGCAGCACAGCACTGGGTCTTGCCCAAGTCCTGCTATAACCACTCCCTGGCTACTGCTTATGTTCACTCAAGGCCCTGGGGTTTTATGATCAACATGTAGCAAAGCCAGCCAGACCTGTGGCCTTCCCTTCAGGGTGGCAAGTTCTCCTAGGCCCTGGGTAGGTCAGCAGATGCTGTCTAATAGCCAGGGGCAAGAGTCAAAATCATTAGAAGTCCTCCTGGTGTTCTATTGTACTGTGGCTGAGCTGGCACTCAAACCACAAGACACAATCCACTCTTTCCTCCAGTTTCCAAAAGTAGAGGAGCCTTACCCATGGCCCCTGCTACCACCCCACTGAAATACTGTGAGATTACTGGTGATGTTTCCTTAAGGCCCAAGGACTTTTCAGTCAGCTTATGGTGAATGCTGCCTGACCTGGGACTCACCCTTCTGAGCAGCAGGCTCCCCTCTGACCCAGGGCAGGTAAAAGAATGCTTTCCAAGAGCCAAGTCCTAGAATTGAGGATGCCAAGAGCCCACTTTGTGCCCTACGTTCCTATGGCTGAGCTGGTACTTAAGATGCAAGACAAAGTCCCCTTTACTTTTCCCTCTGCTTTTCTCAAATGGAAGGAGTCTTGCTCAGAGTCAGCACATCTGGGAATGTGCTGAGTCTCACCTAAGCCAGCAAGGCTCAGTATCTTGCCCAAGGTCCTTGACTTAGTAGCTGGGTATTGCTGCTGGTTATCCAGAGCCTAAGAGCTCTTTGTTTAAAAGGTGATGAATGCTGCCAGGACTGGGTTCTTCCCTTCAAGGGAGCAGGTTCCCTTTTGGCCTAAGATGTGTCTAGAACTGTGGATGAGCTAGGACTGAAAAGGGGCCCCTATGCTTCTCACGCATGCCCTATCCTGCTGTGGCTGAACTGATATCCGAGATGCAAGACGAAGTCCTTCCCACTCTTCCTTCTCCTCTCCTCTCCCCAAATGGGTGGAAAGGTAGCAGGTGCCCTCTGGCTTAGGGTGTGTCTAGAAATGTCAATGGGAGCTAGGGCCTGGAATGGGGACCTCATGACTCTGGCCAGTGTTTTATCCTGCTGTAGTTAAGCTGATATCCAAGATGCAAGACAAAGTACTTGCCACTCTTCTCTTTCCTCTCTTCAAGTGGAAGAAGGGGGTCTCATTTGGAGCCAGAAGCTGTGCAGCTTGGAGTTAGGGGAGGGATGATGCCAGCACTCCTTTGGCGGCCCTGGCTGCTGTCTTAGTATGACACATGCCCCCTCCCAGGCTACTGTTTCTGCGCCTAGTTCAGCACTAGGATTCACCGAAGAGTTGCAGTCCTTATAGCTTAGACTGCGTTTCAAGTTCATTTAGCAGTACAGAGCTCTGTAGCACACAGTGGCGAGGTTTGCAGGAACTCAAGTTCAGACTGCTGGGATCAGTGATTTCCCCTGGCTGGTGCTGGTGTAAATGCTCCTTTGGTGGGCAGGCATTACCTGAATTCGGTCCAGTTTTCCTTTCTGCTCTAACAGGACAGTACGGAGTTCAATGCCTCACAATTGCTGTGTTCTCCCTCCCCCAGTGCCCAGACACTCTCTCTTCTTTGCACCATTCTGCCACTGCAGTGGGTGGGGAGGGGTTTTGTTGGCAGTTCAGGACTGTTTTTTTCTATCTTTTCAGTGCCTCTTTCAGCAATATGAAGTTAAAACCAGGTACTATGAGTGTTCACCTGATTTTTCATTCTTATACAGATTTTTTTTCTACATAGATAGTTGTTAAATTGGTGTCCTTGAGGGGGCAGTAATGGATGGAGCCTTCTATTCTGCCATCTCGCTTCATCTCAAATTTTATTATTTTGCTTTGGGATATCTAGTTTTCCAGTACCATTTATTAAAGAGACTATCCTCTACTCATTGGGTATTCTTAACACCCCCGTCAAAGATTAACCAACCATATATATGTGAGTTCATTTCTGGGCTTTCTATTCTGTTCCATTGGTCTATATGTCTGTTTTCACACCAGAACTATACTGTTTTGATCACTGTAGCTTTGTAAGATATTTTGAAAAAGGGTAGGATGTGTGACACCTCTAGCTTTGCTTTTCTTGCTCAGTATTGCATTGGTTTTGGTGTCTTTTGTGATTCTATACAAATGTTAGGGTTTCTTGTATTTTCTGAAAAATGCCATTGAAATTTTACTACAGATGGCATTGAATCTGTAGATCACTTTGGGTACTATGGGCATCTTAACAATATTGATTCTTCTGTCCATGATTATGGGATGGAAATTTCATTTATGAGGAAACATGGGCAAAGCAAACTCCCAGAGTGTTTTTCGTGTTCTAGTGGAGCACTCTGCTGGCTGCTCAAACTGCTGCCATGGTCTTTAGCACATGTGAATTATGCGTCTGAGAAGGTGCTGAACTGTGTGCGCTGAGTGCCTCCTCTGCCCTTTCCCCAGGCCCTCACCCAGGGCTGGGACCCACACTTGATTGGGGATGGAGATTGGGGTGACTGAGTGCAGAAAAAGTCAGAACGACAATTGATGAAAACAGAAGAGTCTGAAAGAATGCCCAGGATCTTAATTGTGGTTGTTTCTGGGAGGGTATTTTTTATTTTGTTGTATTTTGCTTGTCTAAGTTTTCTGAAAAGAAACAAATCAGAGGGAAAGGTTGGAAACGGTTGTTTTAATATATACAGGAAATAAAAGTTAGATTCAGAGACTCTTATGACAGCAGTGTATCTCCAAAATGTTGAGGAGAGAAAGTACCCTGCCCCAGGGATAGCTGTGTCCCTAGAGGGGCTGCAATGGATCCACCCCAATATCAATGTGCATTAGGATTACTCAACTAGTTCCACTTGCTGTAATGCCATGCTCACCAAACAACATTCTGATGATAATTTAGTATCCCAGGAAAATTGTCTTCAGGGAGAAGCTGCACTCACTGAACATGAGCATCCATCCTCCTGTTAGTTACATTTTCTTCATTAAAAATTAATACATTTGCTTTCTGTATTTGGTTTTTGAGATGATGGATTTTTTTTCAGATCCCAGCTGAGAACAACAATGTTCTCCCTGTCTAGCTAATGTGTTTGCTCTAGTGTGTCCTGGGGCAGATGCAGGCTCTGCTTTTCCTCTGGTAGTGGGAACGGAATTTGAATTTCAGTGAACAACTGTAACCAATTATTGGAGTCATTGCAGAAGATCAGAAATTTTACTGAAACGATGTCAGAGAATAGAAAGGTTTAATTAGACAGGGTTATGGACCCCTTTTCATTGAAATCATATTTATTCAAAGATTATCTGTAGCATTTTGAATTTAATTCCTTAATATAACAGTGGAGAGAAATACAAACCTGCAAAACCAATTATAACAGTTCATCAAAGCATCCAAGAAGGATATACAGCTGATCAAAAGGCTTCTATAACCTGTATTTCCTATCCTGGCAATAGGGCTGCACTGTACCCTGTCTAATTGGGTAGGTGGTGGGATAACTCCATGTGTCTCCAGTCATTCCCCGTCATTAATTCTGACCACTGCCCTAATCCTGTTTTTCTGTAGTGTGACTAATCAAATAGATTTTTATATATACATAAAATTGTATATTATATAGTTGTGTGTGTATATATATATATAAAAGATATAGATAGATGGAGTTGATTTGTTGTCACTTTTTCCTATAGTCTAATACTCAGTGACCTCCTACCTCTAAGCAACCTTGAGGCTCATTGTACCACACAAGAAAAAGGTAGTCCTGCCTAAAAAAGTCATTTATATTTCAATTCTTAAGGGTTTTTGCTGAACCAATTTTGTAAGTTTAAAAGTATTTAAAGGCACACTTGATGGAGATGGAGATGGTATTTCTAAATTCGAAAGCTCCTTTCTTTCACAGATCAATGCTTAACGGTATTTACCTTAGAGTCTTAGGTGGGAGGAGGCCTGGGAAAAGAGATGGGAAAATGAGAAGCCTAACATTTTCAACACTTTCAAATTTGTGAAAAGAACAAGGGAACCAAAAGTAAGTTCTAGAGGCTAAGATCTTCATTTTCTTCCCTTCTGAAGCTCAAGCCTTGAGCTAATGGGAGCACAGGAACATAAAACTGAGTCACCATTGAGGCATCCACAAGCTTCAGGCTCAGGGCTGCTTTCCCAAGAGAAGCTGGCGGAGGCAGAAAAACCTTGTGGAGCCTGGCACTCTGCTTGGCTCCATGTCCAACATGGCATGAGAGTAATGGAGCAGGGGGAGCTGATGTGACAGGTGAGCCTGGGGCAGTGCTCCTGGCTCCCCCAAAGCCTCCACCTGCCTGCAAGGATGCCTGTGTGTCCTGTTCAAGTGATGCGAAGTGCTGGGAAAGCCAGAGCACCAGCAGGATGAAGAGGCTCCCATGAGAGGGGTCTTTATAAAGGTGCAGGTAGCTGGGACCCAGACTCCGGAGATGAGTACCAGTGCAAGACCTGAGAAGGTTATAGGGGATGGGCCATAACATAGTGGTTACCGGTGAAGGGCATAGATCAGATGAGCCATCCTATAGCAGCAACTGCCCAGAGGATACCCACCGCAGGAACACTGTAGGCGCCTGATCCATCTCTTAGGAAGGAGAAAGACAGTAGAGCAGCGCTCTTGAAGGCTGAGGATTTACCCAGAGACTGTGTCATCCAAAATGTATGAATTATGCCAGGCCCCACAGGAAATGGAACTTTGAATAATATGATTGCTTAACAAAAACGAGACTGTTTAAACCCTAAGAGACAGAAACTTTAATTAGCAAGTTAATTAGCAAGTACCTAGAGGGGGTGGAGGCTTATAGGAAATTAACGATATCTTCTTTGTACATATGAGTATATAGTCTGAGTTATTTGTAACCCTGCTACATTGGCTAAGTAAACACACATGAACCCCAAGGAAAGTTCTTTATTTTAGCTTTGCTTTGATTGCAAAGTGTGCTTGCTTAGTTAGGGAGACAAAGGGCTGCGTGGACCCAGTCTACCCACTTACCCTACCCCATGTCCATGACCTCCGTCACTGTCCACCCTTTCAGATTGTGCCTGTGAATATTCCCCTCCCCCGACAGTGAATCATTCCCCTAGACCTCTTCCTCTTCCCCAACTCACAGTGGCTAAAACAATCAGGAAATGCATTACTTTCCCTAACTGAAAGTCCAGAGGCTTCAGGCTAAATTGATTCAGTGGCTCAGCAATGCTACCAAGGCCCTGATTTTGTTCCATCTCTCGAGTCTGTTATTATTAGTGCTGTCTCAGCTCTCAGCCTGGTGGAAGTTGGCTGCAGCGGTTCTAAGAGCCGCATGCAGACACCGTCTTAAGGAAGCTAGACCATTTTCTCCTGTGTGTTCCCAAAGCTCTCATCAGACTTCTTCCAAGTCTCATCAGCAGAATTTTGTCACTAGCCTTTTCTAAGCCAAATGCCAGCAAGAGTAATAGGATTACGAAGATAAAATTAAACTCATTATCTTCAATAACATTGGTATTATGACATCAACAAGAAATATCCATTGCCCCTTCCCCATTTTCCTGCTCCAGTAATGGATGATTAATTTATTCCTCCCCCTCGAAGTCTTGGGTTATTCTAGGGGCAGGGAGGGGCAGTGTGTGTGGCATGTTCCTCAACCTCTTTCAGAACCTTTGAGCTGTTAGCATCCTATTCATTCTCCGTGTTGAAGTGACCAGTGCTGAGTGGGGAGGATGGAGGCACTTTAGATACTGTTGAGGGTAGAGCAGACCTACTCATGAGTAGGTCTGAATTTCAGACAGTAGCTCATCATAATTCTCTTTTTCTCTTAATGTCACTTTTTAAAACTTTTAAATTTTTATTTATTTATTTGAGACAGGGTCTCACTCCGTGGCCCAGGCTGGAGTGCAGTCGTGCACTCTTGGCTCACTTCAACCTCTGTCCTCCCAGGTTCAAGTGATTCTTCCACCTCAGCCTCCCTGGTAGCTGGGACTACAGAGACACGCCACTCTGCCAGGCTAATTTTTGTATTTTTTTGTTGTTGTTAGAGGTGGGGTTTCACCATGTTGGCCAAGCTGGTCTCAAACTCCTGACCTCAAATGATCTGCCTGCCTTGGCCTCCCAAAGGGCTGAGGTTACATTCGTGACCTACCATGCCCGGCCTCCCTTTTTTTTTTTTTTTTAAAATTAAAAAAAGAAACATCTCTGTGTTAGAGCTAACCTTTCACCTAGCTTTTGAAGCTTATTGTGCCAAAACCTTATCTGCCTCCTTATCTGGATTGACAGTATCAAGTTGTCTCCTATGAACTGCAGTTGCCCTTGCTCAATCTAGTTGTAGGTTTCCATTTTGCCTTACCAGCTTGACTGAAGCTGGCTGATGATAGAATGAAATTGTCCCACTGCTTGTTAAATATTTACAGGAGTGAAAGATGCAAAGGCTTCCACATGGGCCGGGAAGAGGCAGGATCTGTGTTTGAATGAAGACCACAGAGATGATCTCTCAGAAGGAGGGAGGAGAACAATCTCCTGGCAGTAGCTTGCACAGTTTCATAATGCCAGACTCAGTGGGGCTTGCCTCTAATTATCACTGGAAGCAGAATTCCAACAATTTGGAATAAAATAGGAAATGACTTGCACTTTATTTGCACGGAGTATAGCTCATTTGATAGCCACCAAGTTCCAATATAGTCCTGAATGGTCAACTATCATTTTAATTCCAATTATGTAGGTATGAAATATTAGCCCTATTAGAATGTACATATATTCATTTAATAATCAGAAGAAAACGTTAACAAGATTTTTTTTTCCAGTTAAAAATGTAAAATCTGTACTTTACTAAAAACTTATAAGAATAAAATGGTAGTCATTCCAACACCACCATTGAGAATAATTGCTTTGTCTTAGTGTGGTAATTCTTCCATATGTATGAAATGTGTCTATAACACACACATATGCAAACATAGATATACTTTGATTGCAAAATGTGCTTAGTCAGGGAGGCAAAGGGCCTCCCGTATGTTTATGTGCAATTGGTAATACACGGCATACAATTTGTAAATTGCTTTTTGTTTTTCATTTAAAAGTATATCATGAGTACTTTCACATGCCCCTGCATACTCATAGCTTAGTTCCTGTCATTAAGTATTTCTCTATTGACATGTATTTTGGTTTTTTTCTTAAAAACTCTTAATCATCCTTGTGAACATAGCATGCTGGAGGGATCTGGAAGGAGAGCTGGAGGGATGATTAGAGACCCTCTTACTCTCTTCTCTTGCTTGCAGATGAGAAAACAGTGACCCAGGCAGACTTGTAGTCTGCCAAATAATTCGTGAAAAAACCAGTCTAGAACTCGGATCTGTAGGCTCCTAGTTCCCAGTCTAACAGACAGTTATACCAGATACTTCTCATCTCAAATTTTCCGACCTTTTATATGAAATTGGAGCCACTGACCTGTCATATAGCAATGGTTATAAGCAAGTTGCATAAAGCAATGGTTAATTTTGATTGCTCAAAAAATGTCTTTCGATCACAGTTTGAAAGAGAATTCCTCTTTACACGGCTTTCTTTGAAGGAGCATTTTTAAAATCCCTCTAGGGTTGTAAATTCTGTGGGCCCACAGGCCCCTTTCTGCCCAGTCTCACCCTGTTGCCCCCAGCACTAGATGGGAAGCACCAGTATATATGAAGAGTCCCCCCGTGACCAGTGACATGAGTGAGAAAGACACCTTTGGTAAGCCTGCGGTGAAATCTGTGGGCTTGGGCTAGAATGGAGCTGCATGCTGGAATTTGGCCAAAAACTTGAACTTCACCCTCAAAAGCTGCCAACTCTCTGGCCTAATGTATCTCAGTGTTCCTTCTGTTAGAGTATTTTCATCTTGCTGTCACAGTTGTAATGCAGATTCCCTCCTGTGGAAAGTTACCTGCATGGGAACATTATCCACTTAACGAAAGTATACTGGGAGTTGGCTAGTTGCCAGGAACGAAGGGACCAATGATGCATTCAGTTGATGTGGTACCTGCCTTCGAGGGGTTAGAGGGCAGTGACGGTGCCCATCCCTGGACGGGTGAGTGTAGTAGGCCATGTGGTAGGCGGCAGAGAGAGGGGAGAGGGTACTGTGGCGGTACTAGGGGATACATAACTTCAACTAGGAGGGGGAAGCAGTTGGGGAGAGCTTCCCAGAGGATGTGAATGAGAAAGGATGAGAAGCAGTTGGCCCGTGAAGACCGCAGGGTTTGGAGGTGTGAGGAGATTTATTACAAAAGAGGGAATGGCACATGGAAAGTCATGGAAGTTGGTAATAACCCAGGATTTCTCCCTCCTTTCCCTTCCTTCCTTCCTTCCTTCCTTCCTTCCTTCCTTCCTTCCTTCCTTCCTTCCT
>NC_037674.1:8524802-8622639 GCF_003255815.1 Theropithecus gelada
TCTTTTCTTTCTTTCTTTTCTTTCTTTCTTTCTTTCTTTCTTTCTTTCTTTCTTTCTTTCTTTCTTTCTTTCTTTCTTTTCTTTCTTTCTTTCTTTTTCTTTCTTTCTTTTTCTTCTTTCTTTCTTTTCTTCTTTCTTTCTGTTTCTTTCTTCTCTTTCTTTCTTTCTCTCTCTCTCTCTCTCTCTCTCTCTCTCTCTCTCTTTCTTTCTTCTTTTTTTTTTTTGAGACAGAGTTTCACTCTTTTGCCCAGGCTGGAGTGAAGCTGTGCGATTTTGGCTCACCACAACCTCCACCTCCTGGGTTCAAGTGATTCTCCTGACTCAGCCTCCCAAGTAGCTGGGATTATAGGCACCTGTCACCATGCCCTGCTAATTTTTGTATTTTTAGTAGAGACAGGGTTTCACCATGTTGGCCAGGCCGGCCTTAAACTCCTGACCTCAAGTGATCCAGCTGCCTCAACCTCCCAAGGTGCTGGGATTACAGGTGTGAACCACCGTACCCAGCCCAGAGTTTCTTTTACTTAATGAAACCACAGAGTATTGCTTGTTGTTTTACAAATGTTTAGAGAGGTACACTGCAGCCTGTCCTGATCCCCACAACTGAAACCCAGAAATAAAATATGTAGCATTTGTCACTTCGAGGGCATGCAATTAAACAGAATTTCATTTCTGATGTTATTAATAGCATTTCTAAAAAGCTCACCTGTACCTCGACTTTTAGATATTACTAACTTGAGAGCTTTTTTCCCCATAAGACAATTATATTGAAATAGCTAAATGCTGATTTAAGAAGAAAGTCCCAGCAATTACTTTGATCGATTATACTACAGAGAGGTCCTATTGTATAGGGATATTTACCACTGGGCTTTTTGTTTTCTCTTGCGTGCCATTATAATAGACTTTTTCTCCCCTCTTCCTCTCAGAAAGTCAGCTTCCGCATCTGACTGATACTGGTGTTCCTGACCATAGCACTCCATCTCTTCTCCTCCAATCAGATGTGGGCTTGCAAACTGTATGACCACGTGTGTTAGAAGTGCATATGATACAAAATCCATTGATTTTGAGAGAGGAGCTCTTTTCTGAGTAATACATGTCTGTTCACGGGCATCAACGTTGGGGACCTTCATGATTCTTGCTATTCTCAATCATTTCCCCTTCTTTCTTTTCAGGTGTGTTCTAAAAAGGAAAGCTTTCTGAATAACTGACTTTCACATAGGTCAGGACCTTTACGCTCTGAATACAGAATATAAAATTTCATGTCTATTTCCTGTTTTGCAGGCCTGTAAACATTAGTGGGGATGTAAGCAATAGGGTACACCCATGATGGGTCATAGCTGTAGGCAAGGTGACCAGAAACCATATTATTCACAGAGTAAGAGTGGGTTACAAGGGAGACCTTAGGGGCCAGAAAAGCCAAAGTGCAGTTCCAAAGAAGGCTTTATAAGCCTCAGACTCCAGGGGTGAATAAAAACCTGAAAACGAAAACCAAATAGGCAAGAGACTGGTGAATTGTCTTTTGTTGTTGTTGTTGTTGTGATATTATTGTGTAACAAACCACCCCAACATTCAGTGGTTACAACAATGAACATTTATTTCATCATCATATATCCATTAGGTCAGCTGTGGCTCTGCTTGGCTTGGCTGAGATTGGCTGGGCTTGTCTAGACTGGCTCTAGGGGTTGAGTCACATGGACCCAGCAGAAGGAACAGCCATTACCTAGGATATGTGGCTTTCCAGGCAGAGGACAGGAGGACAATAGTGGAAGCAGCAAGTGATGCTTCTGCTCAGAGCTTGCACCTGCCATTTCCTCTACATGGCCCAGTCTACAGTCAATGGGGTGGGGAAGTATTGGTGAATAAGGGCAGGGAGGGAAAACTGTGAATAAATAGTACATTCCACCCCAATAGCAGATAAGAGAATATGTTTGTTGGAAAAAGCAAAGAGGGTGGAAGGTTAACATTTCAGGATACCAAAATGAAAACAAGGGGACATCAGAAAGCTCTGGTTGGCAGAGGCCTCTTTCATTGGGCCCTTGTCACATGAGTGGTCTGAGAAAGACAGAGCTGGGATGGACACCAGGCTCTAACGAGAGGGGCTGTGTATCTGAGAGTGATGGTCAGTCAGGCCCAGCATCTGCACTCTTTGGAAGGCTTACCTTATAGTGATGTTTTTAATTTTAGATTCAGGGGGTACATGTGCTTGTTTGTTACATAGGTATTAAATGCACAATGGTGGAAGTTGGGCTTCTAGTGTTCTCATCACCTAAGTTTTGAACATTGGGCTTGTTTGTTTTCTGTTTTTTTTTTTTTTTTTTTCTTTTTAATTTACCTTTTTTTTTTTTTTTTTTTTTTTGAGACAGAGTCTCGCTCTGTTGCCCAGGCTGGAGTGCAGTGGTGTGATCTCCGCTCACTGCAAGCTCCGCCTCCTGGGTTCACGCCATTCTCCTGCCTCAGCCTGGGACTACAGGCATCCGCCACCACACCCAGCTAATTTTTTGTATTTTTTTTTAGTAGAGACGGGGTTTCACCATGTTAGCCAGGATGGTCTCAATATCCTGACCTCGTGACCTACCCTCCTCAGCCTCCCAAAGTGCTGGGATTACAGGTGTGAGCCACTGCGCCCAGCCTAATTTACCTTTTAGCATTCAGCACTCTTTTCATCTTACTGAGGACTGATGTAATTCTTTTCTGGCTGGTTGCACAAATAAAAATTTACCAACTGGACCACAGTTATGTTTAATTGAATACTTTAACAACAACAAAATATTCAACTGACCTAGTAAGCGTTCAGTAGTTCTAGCCTTGGCCCGTGTTATTTTGTCACTCCTCTTTCCTAAAATTTTAGGATTTATTTTGAAATCTCATCAGGAATGCTTTAGCATGATCATTAAATAAATGTTCCCAGATGTGAAGGTGATGCCATTCTTGGACACCTTGACTTAAAAATTCCAAGTCGTCTGGAACAGGCTTGGTCCTCCTCTAGGAGTGAACCATACAAGATCTAAAATTGCTTTGAGTTACTTTTCTGAAATCTACCTCTGAAACCTGCTTTTTTATCCTTGTCTGTCCCTTATTGAAGGCATTTCACTTTGGCTCTTAATATTTAACTTGACTTGCTCCTCAGATGATTTGTTTTTAGTTCTCCCTTGCTTTTGGGCCTACCTTCAACTTGGAGTTCGTTTTTCATTTTCTCCTCAGCCTGGGCCCCCAAACCCAGGACAAGGACTGGCCTGTTCACTCCTCTGTCCACATGCCCAGCTTCTGTTTCTGAGACCCAGCAAGGACGAAAGGCATTTCCTCGACTAGCCCTGTCCTGCCCCCTCTATCCTCCCAGCACGCACCGTGCTCTCTTTGGCTAGGATGATGGCTGCAGCAGCAGGGCCTGGGGCTTTAGTCGACTTCAAGTATAAGACAAGCGATCAGCGTGCTATAGCTGCAAGAAAAGCACATGCTTTTGCATAATTCACGAGTAGAGTATAATAAATGCCATGAGAGGAAGTGACTCCATTATACTCTAAATAGATAGATCCAATTCAGGCATCACATTTAAGAATAATACAAATTTAGTTCCTCTACAGAAAGCAAACCAGAATGCAGAGAGATTTTCAGGCCCTATTCTGGAAAATGGATAACCCAGGGGTACATGAGTTCAATATAAGAATACCTGTTATAGAAAAAAGGTGTTAGAAATAGCATAGCTTTCTAAGTAGAGATTAAATTAAGTAAAGATTTTTGCTTAGTATCACAGAAATTTCCTCTCAATAAGAACTATTCAAATGCAAATGGACTGTTTTAATAGATTATAGTCCATCATTTTATATGTATATTTAAAAAACATAATATGTAATCATATATAATTTATAATATATACTTTTATATTTATATCATATATTATGTATATGCTATATTTTTTAAGAGTGTTAGGAAAAATTCCTGGATACTAGATATTCTACAGAATATTTATGCAGTCTTGAGGGAAATTGGACTACATAACCTCTAAGATCCCTTTAGCTTCTGAAATTCCAATCCTGTGAATGTATAAAGCACCCATGTCAGCCTATTTTCTAAATTTATACATGTCTTATTGGTCCTACTATATTGCAAGCTCCTTTTATACAGAGATATTATATCTAATTCACCTTTGCTACCCTTGTAACAGTACATATATATTATACAGACTTGCTCAATAGGCATCTGATGCATAAATGTATGAATGTATGAATGTATGGATGGACGAATGGATGGATGGATGGATAGATGAATGGATGGATGAATGGATGGATGGATAGATGGATAGATGGATAGATGGATAGATGGATGGATAGATGAATAGATGGATCAAACAAAAACCATGTGGACTTCTCTAAGATATTTTATATGATCTTGGGAAATCCCTCAATTCCTTTCTCCAGTTAATGAAATGAACATTAACTAAGGATCCTACTACCTGCAGTGTTGGAGGAAATAGTAAATGTGTGAATTTAAAGATGCTGGAAACGTACAAATGTTAGGCAAAAACAGTAAAACAGTATTTTGTTAATGATATTTGTTCCTGTCTCAAATCCTTCTATTAAAATTTAATTTTTTTTTCAAATTGTGGAATTTTGTAGCTGACATTGAAGGCTCAGATGCATTTTTATCTGAGATTAATTTTTTTTACTATGCCATATTCTTTGTAAGAAATCTTTACAGAGCCATAAAATCTTTTTGTGGCATGGGTTAGAATACATTAACTCAATAATATGGCTTTAGTTATACTGCCTAATTACAATGTGAGAAAAATATCTACTTCACTATTAATTATTAACAGTAGCAGAAGTAGCATAAACACATATTTGTCAGGGCTCAAAGCAAGAAACTATTCCATTTTTTTCCCCCTAGGATTGATGAGCTTGTCCTTGCAGTTCACATCTGTTGGGTTACGTGCTCCAGCCCCAAATCCCACCTGATTTACCCTATTCACAGCTACAGTAATAACAGGGTGAGCTCCTGACCAAAGCCAGATCCATCACAGCCAGCCCTTTTCCTCAAAATCTGAGCTTGAGATTAAATATCAGCCTCTCTTCTCATAGCTGTGCCTATTACGTGTTAAATTTGATGCTCACTTTTGCCATGTTTCCCAGTGTATCCCGAATAATTGAGGAAGTCTTCCTGGGTATTCATTGTTTAAATTGCCTTTATAATGTATATGTATATATTATTGGGTCTATGCTGATTGTAGTCTTCTGGGGAGCATTTATTAATTGAGATTCTTTGAGTTACAAGTAACATTTTAGGCAGTTTAAGAAAAAAATCACAAATTTAGCTTCAGGCTATTGGTGTATCTGATGGAATCCAAGACCACAGAGCTAGATAGTGACGGTATCAGCACTAGCACCCTGCCTGCTGATTAAGCCTGTTGCTTGCACTATTTTCAAAATTCAATTATTCACTTATTAAATTTTTTTTCTCACCTCCTGTATATTTTCAGTGATTGTTGGCCCTTTTTATTTTTCAAGTTCACTTCAAGTAGGTTTATGAAGATTGCCCTGGCTGAGGTCCTCTCTTTATGAGCCAGAGTGTTTTATTTGCCATTAACAGTGAAAGCATATTTATCAAACATGCTATCAATCTCAGTAACACAGAATCCCTATTAATGACATACTTCTGATAGGACAGTACAGTCAATATTACCTAAGTTCTTCAAGATTCCAAATTGCTTCCTGAAGTCTTTACAAGAAATGAAACAGAAACTGTAATTAGGTTTTTATTGTTTCTTCTTTGCATTAAAAAGTGTCAGTTTATATCTGCTACATATGAAAGCATTAACAGAATATTTAATTAGCTCAAATCTAAGGCATTGCATTGCAGAGAATACACAGGCTTTATCAGAAGCTAGATTAGCTCTGTGCCACCAGAGGGCGACCTAACCTAATTATGTGGAAGTGTGAGACTGGAGGGGTTAAAATCTAGTTAGCCCTGAATGGTTGAGGGGCGGGAAGGGAATTACAAACAAAAACATATACAATGGAAAATTAGAATAAGCACACACAAGCCTACAATTTTCCAAGTCTTCCTAGTCATAGGTCCTTGCTTCCAAAAAACTTGTTTCGTTCATTAAGGACTGTTTGCTACCTGATATTTTAATGACTTGCCTTGGCTATTTTTAATCCTTGCTATTGCCTCATTGCAGGTGGCGGTCATCATTGAAGTGTTTCTTTAGGTTAAATAATTATGTAGAAAGTAACACACTGCAATATTTGCAACTTACTGCTGAAGATGGAAAGGAGGCCTCTCATGAGGCATTGTCCCATTACCATCCCTGTTTGCTTCCCCACTGTTATTACAGCAATTGCTCTCATGGTCTAACCCAGATTCCTAGGAGTAGAGTACAAACCACTTTCTCCCCTTTTGTCTTCAGTAGTGATGGGAACAGCTTCTGACACATACAAAAAGTTTTGTTGTATCTTTTCCTTGGACTTTTCTTCTTCCACTGAAATAATGTGCATTCTTTTTAGCTTATTTTCAGACATTATATGACATTGCTACTTTCCAATTTTCCTGTTATTTTGATGTTCCCTTTTAAAACAATAGAGTTGCTTGTTTTGCAATTATTATAACTAATAACAAAATTAGTTATTCTGGCTGATTTCATTTTTAGTTTTCCTCTTGTGGTGTCAAGCAGGGGTCCATCTGTGTGCCATTGGTGAAATGGTGGTTTGGTTTTAATTCAAACACATACCAGAGCCAGCCATTCAGTCTGAGTTCATGCTGCCTTCTATTCCTTCAGCAGGAGCACACGAAAGCAGTCTCCACACCTGTCTCCAGACACACAGCCTATCGCTGCTTGAAATCGGTGCTTTGATTCTCAAATTCAGTTACTGGGCAACTCACAGTCCCCTGCATACTGAAGGCCGTTTGCTAGGCAGACCACTGGTACAGCCCAGACTGCAGGGGCCTGTGCGAGGACGAACCTCTGAAGTTAGGTGGCTGCTGTCCTGAGTGGTGTGCACGTTTCTTACAGCATTCATCCCTAAGAATATCTCATGAAGACAATCTTTCCTGGGACACAAGTCAGGCAGCGGCTGCAATAGGTGTGGCAAGCTTCCAAACTATGTGTCACACTGCAAACATGTGGGCATTAAGGAGTGTGTTTTCCTGGCTCCAGACCTGAAAAGTAACTCTGCCCAAGATAACTAGCTGCCCCAGGACTCAGGGCAAACAAACACACATGCTGCCTGGCCAATGCCATGTCCTTTCTGCTCTAGCAAGAGAAGCTCCTGTTAAAACATAAACACAATCTTGTTGGATGCAGGGGATTGTCGCAAACTCACACAGAGCAGGTGGTCAAAATGGAGGCATATTTTCTTTAATAAATGAACGATTCTTCTCCTCCTTCTATTTTCATTCCTTGGTCTTTTGATGAGGATGAAAAAGAAGCAAGACATGATCTGCTTTTTTCCATTCCCATTCTTACCAAGGGCAGTGGCAAATAACTGGTCTCTCTAGAGCTTAGCATATTAAATATTAATGACCAAATAAGAACAGAAAGTCTCTTTCCAGCCCTATGATTCTGCCTCACACAAAAAAGTACTTAACATTTCTTCAGATCTTTTGCTGTGTCAGGCACCCATGCTAAGTACTTGGTATACATTATATCATTTAATTTTCACCACAACCTTTTCAGGTGGTATTACTGTTATTCCCATTTTACAGATAGGGAAGCTGAGGCTGGTCGAGTATAGGAAATTTGCTCAAGTTCTCACAGCTGGTAAGCTATAGAGATGAGGTTTGAGTCAGCATTTGTAAACGTACTCTAGTCAGGACTTAAAGAGTGTACTAGAATAGAGCACGTATACAGGGAGGACACATTGAGTTCTATGTCAACGGTCGTAAATCTTCACTGAAGAACTTATGTTGTAAAACTAGGTGTCATATCCTGCCAGTTTCTCTAACTGAAGGAAAATACCAGAATCTGATGGGCTTTGTGGCTCTACGGACCAAAGAAAGGCTCCAAGTTGCAGAGAACAGGTTCCAGCTTGAATGGTGCATGGACCTTTCTCCTACCTCTATCCCTCACCCACTGAACTCACATGGCAGCTGCAATGGCCTGAGGGAGGGTGGGCCTCCCAAACTGCTCAGGTTTTAGCCTTCAAGTGGACATTAATCTTCTTGAGCTGTAAGATAGATGCCCCCTTATTCTAAATTAATACATTTTGCAAAATTGAAGATTAATAAACATAAATCAATTGATACCTACAGAGTATGTATCCGGCATTCAAAATCTTGCTGGGTTCTGTAGAAGATAAAAAAATACATATATACAACATGGCTTCTGGTGTGAATTTAGCTATTAGCAAGAGGGAGAGGACTCTAGGTTCCATGGCCACTCTAAGCTGTTCCCAGTTCCTTGGACCAGTCACCCCTAAAGGCACATTCTACTTTTTGTTTCAGCAAGACCATAATCAGTGGTCTACAGCAGTGGTTACTCAACAAGCTTTATGCTCTTAGGATTCCTTGGACTCTTAAAAGTTGTTGAGAACCCAAAGAGCTTTTGTTTATGTGGGTTATATCTAATAATATTTACTACCACATTAAAGATTAAAACAGGCCGGGCGCAGTGGCTCACGCCTGTAATCCCAGCACCTTGGGAGGCTGAGGCGGGTGGCTGGGTCACGTTCTGTGGTTTACAGCGTTTGTTTTCCCGCTCTTTGCAATAAATCATGCTGCTGCTCAGTGTTTGGGTCTGCGTTATTTTTATGAGCTGTAACACTCACCGCGAAGGTCTGCAGCTTCACTCCCGAAGCCAGTGAGACCACGAACCCACGGGAAGGAAGAAACAACTCCAGACTCGCCACCTTTTAGAGCTGTAACACTCACTGCGAAGGTCTGCGGCGTCACCCTTGAAGTCAGCAAGACCACGAACCCACCAGAAGGAATAAACTCCGGACACATCTGAAGAAACAAACTCCGGACACACCATGTTTAAGAACTGTAACCACCG
This sequence comes from Theropithecus gelada, assembly GCF_003255815.1. NCBI lineage: Eukaryota > Metazoa > Chordata > Mammalia > Primates > Cercopithecidae > Theropithecus > Theropithecus gelada. The sequence goes on from NC_037674.1 coordinate 8,533,786, forward strand.
CGAGGGTCCACAACTTCATTCTTGAAGTCGGCGAGACCAAGAACCCAGTGGGAGAAACCAACTGCAGACACATTACCAAGGCCTAATTCAGGCCAAACTAGAGGTGGCCAGCGTGGCATGACTTGAGGGATATCTGGAATTCTACTCTGGGGAAAAATAGTATCTTTGAAAACACAAATGAGAAAACTCATTTCAAGTGATTCAATTCTTTTAAAATGAAAATATGCCTCCCCTCTCCCTATTAGTATAAAGACCACTCTCAGAACTATTGGATATTCCTGCCAGCTGTGTCATTCAGGACTCAACAGAATATACACACACACATGCACACGCCCACGTGACACACACATCGATTTACTGCGGGAAATTATGTAACAGGGAGGCTAGGCACATACAAATCTGTAGGGCCGGCTGTCAAGAAGGGCAAGCTGGAAACCCCTGGGCAGGAGATGGTGTTGCAGCCTTCGGACAAAATACCTGCTTCTGCAGGGAACCCTCAGTTTCAACTAATTAGATCAGGCCCACCCAGATTATCCAGGGCGATCTTCCTTACATTAAATTGACTGTAGATATTAATCACATCTACAAGATGCTTTCACAACAATACCTGGATTAGTGCTTGGTTGAATAACTGGGGACCATGGCTTAGCCAAGTTGACACATAAAACTGACCAGTGCACTACTTTATTGTAAATTTGTCTACTTTTCCCTTCCTAAAAATTTTATAAATTAAAAAAATTCAACACCTAGGAACTGAAAAATGAAAAGAAAAATACAGAGCAGTAAGATAGAGAAAGCTGGTCAAAAGGTGGGGAACAAAAGGAAGATAGACAAAGAAAGCTCAGAAACTGCCACAGAGAGACACGCAAAATTAGAGAGGGGTGAGGACAAGGGACAGGAACACAGAGGAAAGGGGTGACTGTTCCGGAGTTTACCTGCTCTTATCACTAACTTTAAATTAGGAATTCGAGAAATAATCATCATTCGTAACCCTTCATTTTCCTTATTCTTGGTGCTGAATGGAATTGCTGTCTGAGTTTGCCAGGCAGGAAAATATAACTCTTGGAGCTCAAGTGACTGGAAACTCATTAACTTGAAACCCTAGCTGGAGCTGGCCTCTGCGATACAACTTCCCCATTCCTGCGCTCTCTGTTGAGATAGGTTTGGTTGTTGCAAGTTTGCCTAGGGAAAATGTGACCTGTCTCTTCTTTTGGTCAAGGTCTTGGGCTCTGTCGTCAGACCGTGTGGAAGGAATCCTTTAAGATGGTCCCAGTGAACTCCACCTCTTGATATTCATGCCCTTTGTGTTATCTCCTCCCGTTAGTGTGGGCTGAGGCTAGTGATTTGCTTCTTATGAATAGCATATGGCAGAGTGATGTGATGTCACTTCTGCAATTAGGTTACAAAAGATAGGCTTGCATCTCGCTTTCACCCTCTGTCTGTCTGAATCTTCCCACATACTTGTTCTAGTGAAGCAAGCTGCTATGTTCTAAGTCACCTTATGGAGAGGCCCATGTGATAAGGAACTGAGGGTGGTAAGTGACTTGAGTTGTGTGCCTCAGTTAACTCATTCGTAAAACGTGGACAATAATAATAATAATAATAATAATAATACTGATGGCATAGGGACTAAATGACTTAATACATGTAACCAGAATAGTGCCTGGCACACAGGAAATGTTAACTTAATACTACTACTACTACAGGTACTGGTCTACTCTTATCTTTTAAAGTTCAGAGAAAGATCACCATGTATCTCCTTCTAGAGAAAAGCACAATGTTACTGCTGGGGAATTAAGAATAAATGCTGCCTCTTAGGGAGTTAGTCTTAAATTTTCAACATCAGCTTCCCAAGCTTCTGCTAGCTTCATGCAATTCTAATCTTGGGATGGCAATGTCCTTGTCCATAGATGGCCCCTGAGAGCCCAGTGCCTTGCTGAGCCCAGAATATTCAAAAAGATTTCCAAAGTATTTGGAAAATATCCTCCACAGATATCTTTTCCCATTTGTTCTTTTTTTTTTTTTAATCACTTTGTGATTTTTACCCACAGATTTTCAGTGCCTGGTCAGGGAGTTACCTACTAAAAAAAGTAGAGAGGACGTCTGGCCTCAGAGACGGCGAGGAATCACTTAACTGGAATGCTGAATAGAGACTGCACCTGCCCTGTCAGGGATCTACTCCAGAATCTTGCAGGGCTTTTTCCTCAAGGGATTCTGACTGGGCTGCAGGGAGTGGAGGTGTCTGCAAAAGGGAAAAACCAAACTGAAGGGTCATTATTGGTCATGTCTCTTCCCTTAACTGTACATCAAGGCTAATATTTCACCCTCTCTACTTTTTTTATTTTTGAGACGGAGTCTCACTCTGTCACCCAGGCTGGAGTGCAGTGGCATGATCTGGGCTCACTGCAAGCTCCGCCTCCCGGGTTCACGCCATTCTCCTGCCTCAGCCTCCTGAGTAGCTGGGACTACAGGCGCCCACCACCACGCCCGGCTAGTTGTTTGTATTTTTAGTAGAGACGAGGTTTCACCATGTTAACCAGGATGGTCTCGATCTCCTGACCTTGTGATCCACCCGTCTCGGCCTCCCAAAGTGCTGGGGTTACAGGTGTGAGCCACCGCAACTGGCCTACCCTCTCTACTTTTCTAAGCTGTCTTATTGGGAATGAATGAATGAATGAATGAATGCCTCAATGATATCTTTAACACACCTGTTATAGTGAAAGGAAGCTTCAGGTAATGAATATATTTGATTTTTTAAAAACCTGCCAAAAGGTAACAGATGGAATGTTAAGTAATAGCTAAATAAGCCTTGCAATTTGGCGGAAATGGACCTGAACTCAGATCTCAAGGAATTCTTCTACTTCTAGAGATCCAAGAATGCCATAAATGTACCGTCTGTTGACCAAGGCAGGGAAATCGTCACTCAAGTGGATTTCAATCTATTCTCTTTTGTCCCTTCCCAAACTGCTCTCCATAAGCTTGCAGCAGTTGCTGTGTGGCCTTAGAAGTAGTACCCGTAGCAGTGTTGATAATGAGGAAGAATAAACAACCTCTGAATACAAGTGCTTTGGATCAATCTGTAGGATCTAATTTGACTATCTCAAATCTAAAGTAATTAAGAGTTTTTTTTCTTCTCTGCTTGAACTGGAGGCATTAAAGCACAGTGATTTGGTTTGGCTTTAAAATTAGATAGACTAGAGTTTAAATCCCAGTTTAGCTGAGAACCCTTAGGGAGATTTCTTAACCCTGACCCTCAGTCTCCTCATCTGTAAAATGGCAGTAAAAATGCCTATTTCACGGGGTTGTTGATAGCTATTATGATGACTTGAGAGAGAACATTTAAGATGGAAGGGCAGGGCAGGGGTGGAGAGAGGCTGAAAGCTGGATCTACCTCTGGGAGTGATGATTTCTGAAGAATGGCATCGCCACTCAGTAAAGCGCTTTGCGTAGTCCAGGTTAACTGAGGGGTTGCGTGAAGCAGCAGTCCGGGCCCCAGGCCTTCCACATGACAACCAGCATCTCAGTCAGGGGAGCTCTCGGGTCCAATCAGTGTATTGTTCCCTCTGTTCTGCCAGTCTGAAAAGAAATCGTCCCATAGGGTTAAGCCTAATCCTATTTCCTCATGGGAGCTGCTTCTGACCACCCCAGCCAGTGGCAGTCTCGCTGGACACTCAACTTCTACTCCACTCCCTGGACACTAAACTTCATTGCTGCTTACCTTACTGTACTATGTTCTTTTTTTTTTTTTTTTTTTGTGAGACAGAATCTCACTCTGTCGCCCAGGCTGGAGTGCAGTGGCGCGAACTCGGCTCACTGCAAGCTCCGCCTCCGAGGTTCACGCCATTCTCCTGCCTCAGCCTCCCAAGTAGCTGGGACTACAGGCGCCCGCCACTACACCTGGCTAATTTTTTGTATTTTTTTTTTTTTTTAGTAGAGACGGGGTTTCACCGCGTTGGCCAGGATGGTCTCAATCTCCTGACCTCTCGATCCACCTGCCTCAGCCTCCCAAAGTGCTGGGATTACAGGCGTGAGCCACCGCGCCCGGCCTTACTGTACTATGTTCATATTTTGTCTTTGAAACTAAGTTGTAGCTCCTTGAGGGAGACAGGTAGATTTTTATCTCATTTGAATCACTCCCAGTGATAATATACTCATTATCTGAAGCTTCCTCTCCTTATAACAGGTGTGTTAAAGATACCATTTTTATCTTCTATGAATCACTCCCAGTATTCACAGATGCTAAGAAGTGTGCTCCCCAACTTGGTCTGCGAATCCCTAAGGTTCTGTAGAGCTGACTCAGGTACCTCACCTACGATGAGATCACTGGGCACCCAGTGCCAAATCCTGGGACCACCATCCACATCTCTCCTGCAGCTTCAGCCAGAATAGCCCGTTTTCATAGGTTTTGCCTTTGGATGTCAGTGGTGATGATGGCCATAGCGTATTTGTTGAACACTGGGTTTCCTCCCATTGTTGAGTATTTGGCAGCCCAATTTCCAACCGCCCAGGGGCTTTCTCTGGCAGCTGGAGCCGGCTGAAACTGCCAGAGAATTAACACCCTGGGAGCAGCCTTCACCCAGTGACTGACCAGAGTTAGCGTGTAAATACCCCAGCTTCCTTGTTTTTCTGAGGGTGACTCTGAAGTGCATGTTCCTCACTGGTTCCCAGAGTTCCCCAGTGAACTGGACTCCTCATGCACAGAGGTAACTGGCTTGATAACTTGCTCCTTACTGGCTTCCTTCCCTTTCCTGTCTCACTTTCTCACTCTTACTGGTACTTTCTGGGATCATCTCCCAAATCAGGGTCTGCTTTTGGAGAAACCAGACAGTAAATCAGTATCTGCTCATTGCCAGTCACTGTTCTAAAAACTTTACAGATGGGCCGGGCGCGGTGGTTCACGCCTGTAATCCCAGCACTTTGGGAGGCTGAGGCGGGTGGATCATGAGGTCAGGAGATCGAGACCATCCTGGCCAACATGGTAAAACCCTGTCTCTACTAAAATACAAAAAATTAGCTGGGTGTGGTGGTACATGTCTGTAGTCCCAGCTACTTGGGAGGCTGAGGCAGGGGAGTCGTTGGAGCCCGGGAGGCGGAGCTTGCAGTGAGCTGAGATCGCACCACAGCACTCCAGCCTGGCAACAGAGCGAGACTCTGTCTCAAAAAAAAAACAAAACAAAAAAAAAACAAAACAAAAAATAAAATAAAAAATAAAAATAAGTAAATAAATTAAAAAACCCCAAAACTTTATAGAGATATTAACTTTTCAATTCTTCAATCATCCTCTTAAATTTGTTTTTAAATTTTGCTTTCCTTTTTTAAATAAGAAAATTGAGACACGGCAAGGTTAGGTATCTTACTCGGGTTCACAAAGCTAAACAGTGCTGGTGCCAGGATTCAAAGCAAAGGGCTCCAAATTGACGAGACTCTGCAATGTGCTGATCCAGGTAGGTACTCTGCCCATTGGACGAGAATCATAGCTTCCTTGCAGAAGTCCTTGGCAAAGCTCATTTCCTCTCATTAACTCCTGAATCCTGTCTTTGTGTTGAAGTGTTTCAGGTCTAGATAACCTTTGTCTGTTGTTTGAAGGCATCTCTTTGTTAGAGGTGTCAGTTCTTTTCTTTTTTCTTTTTCCACACACCAAACTCAGTTGTGGAAGCCAGCACAGGGTCAATGCGGCAGGGAGAAGTGTGTGTCCTGATGTCTTGACTGAGTGACTCATTATTTCTGCTGGTTCCCTTGCCAGTGTCCGTTATTGTTCCTCCAAGGATGGTGGTACCAATAACAGAGATAGAAAGGTTGGGAGGAAGGAGAAGCCAGTAGGTCTGGAAAAGGGGAGCTCATGGGGAGGGTCCTTACTTACAGGATAAATTCTGTTTTAGTCATGTTGCATTTGAAGAAATGTGATACACTCAGTTGGAAGTCTCCAACATACAGTTAGAAAAGTAAATCTGTAACTTGGAAGACCTGGCAATAAAGATCTGAGCATAGAGGCTGTGGTGGCTAAAGTCATGAAAGAGGGTAAGATGAGTCTGCAGAAAATGAAGGAGGTTCAAATTTGGAATCTTAGAGAATGTCCATTTCTGAGGTCAGAATGAGAAAGAGAGGTCATCAAATGAAATCAAGAAGGAAGAGTCAGAGATGTAGAAGAGTCTGGATAGTGCTAGGACCTGGACCCCAAGGATGGGGAGTAGTTCCAAGAAATAGTAATGAACCAACAGGGCCAAATACTGAAAGTGTTGAGAAGAACAAGAACCATAATTAAAGGGTGCTTAAGGTGTCTCAACGTTTGAGGTCATAGACTATAATGTTGAGGTAGAAACTAAGAAGTGGAAGGATATGAAAATTGTGAAGTGACGTGTAAGTCATTGATAGGGTTTGGCTGTGTCCTCACCTAAATCTCATCTTGAATTGCAACTCCCACAATCCCCACATGTCATGGGAGGAACCTGGTGGGAGGTGACTGAATTATGGGGGCAGGTCTTTCCTGTGCTGGTCTCGTGATAGTGAATGAGTCTCATGAGATCTGATGGTTTTAAAAATGAGAATTTCCCTGCACAAGCGCTCTCTCTTTGCCTGTTGCCATCCATGTAAGGCGTGACTTGCCTCTCCTTGCCTTCTGTTATGATTGTGAGGCCTCCCCAGCCTCCTGGAACCGTAAGTCCATTAAATCTTTTTTTTTTTTTTTTTTTTGTAAATTGCCCAGTCTCAGGTATGTCTTTATCAGCAGTGTGAAAAATGGACTAATACAGTCATGCGATTTAGTAAATTAATATTTTACATTTGTAAAGGGCTATTCTAAAACCGCCTTGACATGAGATTCACCAATCCCAAAACCTCAACACAGTGTTTTTACATGTAATAAGTACTTAAGTGAATGAAGTGATTAAGCTCAATCTTAATTTTCTTTTCCTTTTTTTTTTTTGTTGTTGTCTGTTATTATAGTTTCAAAGAATAGTCAATAATCCCTTAAGGAACAAGCACTCTAGGTGGTCACTAGCAAATTCTCACACATGTGTTAGCCATTTTTAAAAGAATTCGACTACAGCAAATTCACTAAACATTATAACTTTATAGAGGACAATATTTGATGATTAAGACGACACTCCAGGATCTTGCTCTATGTCTGGGTCATTACACTGAATTTAATTATGAAGAAAGCAGGGAAAATAAATACCAGACAAGGAGCCCAGAGATCTGGGCTTTGGTCCCAGTTTTCATCAATTCAGTTCACAGTTCACCTTAGGGGGCCTTAGTTTCATCATCTGCATGTAAGGGGTTGACTCTATTGGTGATTCCCAAATTAGTGCTGGTCTTGATGAGGTTTTCATCTCCTTTGCGGGAAAAGGAGAGAGTGAGTGATAAAGAGAGAGAGGCAGAGAAAGAAGGAGATTATGTAGTGAGTTATTCATAAAATCAAATTTATTCTTAATTCTAAGATTTGTCCTTTTTACTGTCTTATGTTAAAAAGTCCTTTCTTTTATACAATGGTAATAGCCATTAATTAGCAGTTTGATTATCAATGTGCTTAAAAGCAACACAAAAAGATGGCAACCCCATGATACAGCTGAAAATTGTCTGTAAATTTTTGCTGGTCTATGCACCCATTGAACTTAGACTCTACATTCTCAATTCCAGATTGTATGATAAGGTACAAATGTGGTAGTTTAAGATCTCTGACTTCTGTTTGGACCTCAGATGAGAGCAACAGGAGCCACCCAGCAACACTGCAGGCCTCCTGAACTCTTAAGAGTCCACAGCATTCTGCCATGCTTGTTGGCGACAACAGCAGCATTCTGACAAGGAATTGCAAAGCAGAGCTCACATCCTAGGACACTGGAGCTCTGAATACTAAGAGAAATTGCGTGGCCTTTAGTGCAGAGAGAACGAAGATTTGCTTTGTTAGATTCGTTGGATTATTTTAAAGGAGATTTCACCAACTCAAAGATACTGGAAATGAGATCTGCTCAGAACAGGGTATAGGGACAAGTTGAACCTGGGAGTTGGCCATATAATTACTACCCTGGAACCAGCACGAAAGTCAATTACCTACATTTTTACCTACTGAAATGTGGGTCTCAGCCTGGCACCTGAAATAAATGACACAAAACTGTGTTCATCTCCTTACCCACTGTGTGCCCACCTATTTCAGCAGGGACTATTAAAACTGCGGCGAATCAGAGCAGATTGTTGCTGGCAGAAGCTTCAATAAATCTGTGCCACTGAATTACAGGAAGAATTAAAATGCAGAAATTAGAAGTCAAAGGCATTGAGTTTAGTGTGAGACTTATCTGATTAAGTGTAGTTTCATAAGCCACTAGATCTCAATCTCATAAAGCCCAAGGGAAAACCTGAGGGGGGTGGAAGGTGACAATTCCACCTTCCAGAGGAAGTCATAGATTTCAATATGCCATAGCAACAGAATACATCTCTCATTAAAGATGCAAACATAATACAGCTCAGAACAAGCTCCCTAGGAAACAAACAGGGAAAACCAGTGTTGGTGTTCATCATTAACTTGCAACACATGAGATCTGCCCAGAATGTTTTGCTTATTGGGGCAGGAAATCATTTGCTGAAATCAGAAACATTGTGTCTTTTTTTGTGAGTAAAGGCCTCAAAAAAAAAAAATCGAATGAGAATAGAACTTTAAGAGAGGCAAGAATACAAACAGACAGGAAAGGCAGGCATTGGAAACCAACACAAAGGAGGAGGACAGGGAGAGCTCTGCAAGAAATATCTAGGTGTTTTGTGCTGAGCACTTGTACGAGATATTCTGCTGAACATTCTAATCACCCAGTCATTTAATCTTTAAAATACACCCAAAAGTGGGTATCTTCATAAAATGCAAACAGGCTTTGAGAGTTTCAATTATTTGCTCAGAATCATGCAAATGGTAGAGTTTTGCCCAGGACTCAAACTCTTGTGTTTCTAATGTCAAAGCTGTTGCTATACACAATGATTACAGTATAAATGTACTTTTAAACAGAGGCTGACCTGCAGGAAAATGCAAATAAACTACTATAATGCTGGTGGCTTAATCTATTGCTTTAACAACCCTTTCCAACTGGCGACTCCTTGAAGATGAATCAGCTCAATGATGGAACCTTGCAAGACGATCTGCCTCCTAGGCTTCCGCAAGTGTGCTCAGCGTGCCTCCATCTCTGCAGTGCCTCAGAGGTTGTCCCAACCCTCCGGAACAAAACCCCTTGAGTGATTTAGTTTCCGGAGCCTTTCACCAGAATGGCATATTAACTTTGGCCTCATAATGTAATCCTCCAATCTTAAAATATCAAAAAGAAAGAGAAGGAGAAGGTGAAAAAGAAGGAGTAGAGGAAGGAGAAAAGAGGAAGAAGAAGAAGGGAGGAGGAGGAAGAAGAGGAGGAGGAGGAGAAGGAGGAGGCGGTGGCAACGACGACATTTCCATGTGTTCAGCTTCAGGAAGGTATCAGTGACTGGATCCTTGCCTGTGTTAAGCAGTTGCGATGTCTGTGGCTTTTATAAGCAAGATAATGCACATATCATCAGAAAAAGAAAATTTTTTTTTTGTACCTGTCCCCTCTCTATTGAAGAAAGGAATCTGAATCAAGGATTTTGGTATGGCTTCCAAGTTTTAGGACAAAGGTATATTAGTATACCAATTTAGTAGCTTATTATAAAGATCTTGGAAACTAATGATAATTTTTTCTTAACATTAAAAAATGACTTCTATAAAATGTATATACCGTCATTCCTACTGGCACCAAATCAAAAGCGGGTGTAATCTCAGGAGTTATTTCTTTCTGTTCATAGGCTTCCCTGGCGACAATATCTTCTTGCCTTATCACCAGTAAAAGAGCTTCACAATTTGAACACCTGAACAAAAAGCAGGGAAAAGTGTTTTTTTTTTTTCTTTTTGCTAATGAAAAACATACATAAATCTTCAGTCAGTATATAGATAGTACTTGTGTATACGGTGAGATATTTTAAAAGATGGTAGCTAGCAGAGTCAGCTCCCTCAGCTCTACAGTTCTTTCCATCATTTCCTTTTATACTTTCCTTAGGCAAAACCTGAGTCAATGCAGACCGAAGCCATGAATGCAATTAATGGAAGAAATGCATTTTCAGCAAATGGATGATGACTCCTATAGTTAGGAAGTGAGGCTGAAATGGAGAAAGATTTAGTGTTGTGTAGAGTTTAATATATTGCTAATAACATGGGTGAAGGCTATCTTTATCAAGTGTGACCTCTTAGCTTCCGTGTCTCCAAGCATGGGAAGTCCTAGCTAGTTAAAGCTGAAGCCTACCTCCCCTATGGCTAAATGAACGAAGATTTATGAGGCTTTTGACCAGAATGAAGGGGCCAGGGTCTTTGGACAGCAAATAGAGTGGAGCTAACTGGGCTTCCTACAATTGAATCCGTGTCCTTGGCCTCATTGAGACCACCTGGGCAACTGGCTACCATGAATAATATGATATAGCAAATGAGATACTGACTTATATGAGTGTGGACATTTTCATTAGCATTTTAAAACTATAGCAGTATTACTGTTAAGACACAAATAAGAGGCCCTCTTATGTGAGAAAACCCTCAAGACCAATACTTTGAGAACCTGCCAGAGGAGAAAATAATACATGAATTTTATTTCAATAATCAGGCTTCAGATTTTGTCAGGCCTTTAAAATTATGTATGTAAATGGTATAAAAGTGCTATAATGATAAAAATGAAAAATTTCTGGTTTGGCCCCCACTACAGGCTTTCCACCTGCTGTTGATATTGGCTGCACAGTGCCCCAGCATTCAAAAACAGCAGGCTTTGAGGTCTGACTTTGAACCATGCCAGCATTCCAAAGGTACTTCATTTCTCTGTGGTGTGCACCTAATTGAAGTCATAATAATGGCTGATAGCTTTCTCCAGGGCTTTAGAAACCTGGGGCGCTTTGGGTTTTTCTTTAAAAATGTAGTAGCTACAATACCCTCTAAGACCTAAGGTCCAAATCCTCTGGCTCTCTAATAAGAGTAACTGGTTTTGAGAGAGACTCAGTTTAAAATATAGGCTGTGTGGAAGCAAACCCAACATGTATGGGGTATGGGGGGCATGGAGGTGGTGTATGAACCTGATGTTTTCCACTTTGCTATTCTAGAAGCAAGGCAGTATAGTGGAGAAAGTACTGAAACGTATTGAACTTGGAGTCAAACAATCTCCTCTTACTTGGAGAAGGTACTGAAAAGTATTGAGACTGTTTTACCCCAAGTAGGAGGAGATTGTGTGACTCCTTTTACTAGTTGTATGAATTTAGACAAGTAACTTACTATTAGTTTATTCTCTCCCAGTCTTAATGGGTGAACTAGTAACAAAACAAGTATCAAAGCAGTGTCTGAACTACTATTTATCTACACCTATATGACGACAGCATCATTATTGGTACATCTTTGAGAAATCTTAGAGAATGGAAGAAGTACCAGTAGATTTCGAATAGAAGTAAATGTCCACCTTCCCCAGTTTACAGGCTGAAACAACAATCCGAGACTCTGCATGCTGAACTCCAGAACAATCTTAGATTTTGATGATTAAACAGCTTACTTTTGGGCACTCTAGAGGAACACAAAGACCATCAGGGATCCAAGTGGATGCACCAATGGTGTTACAGAACTCCATTCTTCCTTCTTATGTGGTAGGTTGTTTGACTGATACAGGAAGTGGTGTCCCAGGTTACATATCTGTATTTTAGTAAAGTATGTAAAAAAGGCATTTGTAGTAGCCCCTATGAACAAGAAGAAATTTGGGCTGCAAAGTCATATATTTATGTAGGTTATTTTTAAACTATAACTTTTATTTTAGGTTCAAGGGTACATGTGCTGGTTTGTTACATAAGTAAACTGCATGTCATGGAGGTTTGGTGTACAGATTATTTCATTACCCAGGTCATAAGCATAGTACTCAACGCGTATTATTTTTCTGACTTGGGTAATTTCTTGACCATTAAATAAGCATAATCAAAAGTATGAAAGTTAATCCAAGAGGGCCTCTATTAGTATTCTGAAGGTATGCTATATTGCAGGTTAGTAATAATTAGCACCGTGCATGGCATACTCTAGCTTTAAAAATATCTTAAAGGTTCACATATAGAGACATCAATACATGATTGTGTATTATAATTGGAAGGAATATATATATACACACTGTATATATATATACACACACAGTATATATATACACTATATATATACACACACTATATTTTTTTTTTTTAATTTTGAGATGCAGTCTCACTCATGTTGCCCAGGCTGGAGTACAATGGCGTGATCTCAGCTCACCGCAATCTCCACTTCCCGGGTTGAAGTGATTCGCCTGCCTCAGCCTCCCAAGTAGCTGGGATTACAGGCAAGTGCCAGCACGCCCGGCTAATTTTGTATGTTTTTTTTTTTTTTTAAAGTAGAGACGGGGTTTCTCCAGGTTGGTCAGGCTGGTCTCGAACTCCCGACCTCAGGCCCACCTTGGCCTCCCAAAGTGTTGGGATTACAGGCTTGAGCCACCGCGCCCACAGGTACTCAAGCACTTGCACATGATCAAGATGGAGAAGAGTTGACTTTTGCAGTTCACGTGGGAGGAAAAAAAAAAAAAAGTAAATCTAGAAATTCTAGTTAACTCCAAACACAGTAAGTGTCATTGATTGTCTCCCCAAAAGCCAATCCAATATTAGGCTGCACATAAAGACTGCCCAAAACAAGGATGGAGAGCACAACAATTCAGGAAGAAGATAACCTGCAATGCTTATATGGCCATCAAAGATGACATAGGCTCTGGAAACTAGACTACAGGGAAAGCTGGGGGTAAGAAGAACCTTAGCCAGAAGAAAAGAGTGGATGGTGGGCCATAGAGACAAGCATGGCAGATGTCTTCTAAGAGACGAAGGGCTACAATGTAGAGATGGTTTGACTTGTTCTAGGCAGGTTTCAGAAGAGGCACAAGACCCAAGCTGCAGCCTCTAGAAGGTAGCAGTTTGAGTACAATATAAGAAAAAAACATTGTTTTTCTTAGCATTTCTGATGTTCATCAGAGATTGTGGGACCGAAGCTCAGGAAAGAGATCTTAAGGTAGAATCAAGAGAGAGAGGTCGTCCACAAGGAGGCGGTAATATGAAGCTGTGGAATGGCTTGGGGTTTCCAGTGTCTTCCACCACCATTAGCCCAGAATTACCACCTTCCCAGTTGCACTTCCTCCTAAATCTACATCTCCTGTCTGGTGCCTTTTGCCTTGAACAGTCTCTTGCCTCGGAGCTTCTCGGCCATCAAACAGAAGGGGGCACCCTGCACCGTCAGTCTAGACAAGGACCAATCTGACAATCCCCAACCATGGAAAAGGACCTAAGGCTGGGTGGGATGTAGGAGCCTTCCAGGACCTGGAAGGGAACCTCCTGTAACTGTGCTCCTCTCTACCCCCGTTGGAGTCCCCAGGGCTGGAACTCTAAAATGCAGAAGAAGGTTAGGGGTGGGCAGACAGGAAGGGTTGTGATGCCACCTGACTTCCAAACTGAGGATGGAACAGGAGCTCCCTGGGGTACAGAGAAAAGTCACAGCAACCCTGGACAATCCAGCGGTTTGGTAAAGTGTACTTACCAATTTTGAAGAGGGCAAGGGGTTCTCTTAAGGTGTAGAGAGGACTATCTAGGGAGTTGCAAACTTTGTTATGAGTGGACAATCACCCTGGCTCCTCACTGCACCGTTTTCTCCTTGCCCAACAAGGCACGCGGGTCCCGGCAAGGGATTCGAGTCCAGATCTCTCTCTCTCTCTCTCTCTCTCTCTCTCTCTCTCTCTCTCCCTCCCCCCATTCTCTCTCGCTCGCTCTCTCTCTCACACACACACACACAAACACACACACACACACACGCGCACACGCAAAGTGGGCAAAGCGAGCAAAGCGAAGAGGGTTGGTACCCAGTCTGGGCGCGCTGGAGCTAAGCAACTGGCCTTTGTTTGTGAATCGGAGCAGTTTAGGGGACATCCTCCGGTCGCCGCGGGGCGCGCGCCTCCGCTGAGTGTGCGGTGCGGTGCCCAGCGGTGCGGGGGAGGCTCCACCGCGCCGACCCAGGGCCCCCGCACCGCCCCCGCCGGCTCGACGCGCCCGGCGTTGCGCTCTCCACCGAGCGGGCGGCCGCAGCGCACTTGGCTGGGGCGAGAGGCGAGAGGCGAGAGGGGTGGGCGGACTGCTTGGTTGGCGTTGGCGCTCTGCAGTGCAGTGGAGTGTTAGCCCAGCTCCCTATATGGTCGGGGATTAGCTAGGCGCTGCTGAGGCTGAGGCTGAGGCTGAGCCAGGAGCCGGAGGAGGAGGAGGAGGAGGAGGACGAGGACGAAAAGGAGGAGGAGGAGAAAGAGCGCAGCAGCAGTCAGCGCACGCCGAGCGGCTGCCGCCGGGGGAAGCAGAGGCGCCGGAGGCTGGGGCACCGCCGACGCCTCGGGAGCCATGGCCGAAGGGGGAGAAGGAGGCGAGGACGAGATCCAGTTTCTGAGGACTGTGAGTCTCCGCGGCGGGGGCGAGGCCGTGGGCAGGTGGGGAGGAGCGCGGAGCGCGGCGAGGAGGGGCTGGCTGCGCTGCGCCGCGCCGCGGTGCCGGGTGCCCGGTGCCGGGCGCTTTATCCGCACCCGCGGGCTGCAGAGGCGGACCGGCCACCTACCCGCGGGGCCGCGAGGGGCTGCGTGGAAAGGGGCACCATGTCCTGCCTCTCCCTTGTTCCCCTACTGCCACCCCTGCCCCAGACCCTCCACCTAGGACCGCTCGCTCTCCAGGCAACTTGCTACTTGGTCTGAAACCCTTGATGCCCAAACTTCAGCCGGGGTTTGTTCGTGGTTGTCCTGACCCAAAAGATCGGCGTTGGAAGCCCTCGCCCCGGGGTCGGCCCTCTGACACCTCCACACTCCATGCCAGCCCCATTCCTCTTCCAAGGCGCCCCCACGCACCGGGAAACCGTCGGGAAGGAGCCAGCGGGGCAGGGGGGAGCGTGCAGAGCCGAGTCGGAGAAGCGGGCGCAGGCGCTAGGTCCTAGCCCTGGGATCACTCAGAGGGGAATTCACCCAGCGCTGCCCTTCTCGTGTGTAGCCTCACGCGGGCAACTGCTGCTGGAGCCTGACTGACTGCCTGCCGTGGGTTCGAGAGCTGTGGCTTCTGTTCCCCGCTCCCGCGAGCCCCGCAGGACAGGGAAATCCCAGTCAGTGGCTCCGCGTCACTCAGGTCCCCTCCTTGGCACCTGAGGGCGCTGCTCCATCCCAGATTTGGGGGTGAGGGGGTGAAGTCTGTTGCAGCCACACCAGCCTTGCGCTATAGGAGATAATGCAAAGACTTTCAAGGTGGACGGCCACCCGGAGGGGTGGGGGCATTGGGGATGCATCCTGGCGCTGATTTCAGCCAAGTGACCTTGAGCAAGTCGCATAATCCGCCCTACTTAGCCTCAGTTTCCTCGTGTGTAAAATAAAATATAGCCAGCGTTTCAGGGTGATAAGGATTAAATGATATTGTGAATGTCATAATGTTTGGTAAACTGTAAATTGGTCTGTAAATCTTAGATAATTTTATATGCACTGCTTAGCTCTCAGGAATTAGAATGAAATTCTTTCTTTTCCTCTCTCCCTCCCCTATAAGGGTGCCCCCCCCCCATGACCTGGTCGTCGAAGATCACAACTTACCTCTTGTCCATCTTTTGAACCACTCTCCTCCTGTCAAAGTGCTTCCTTCCAATTCTTTTCAGTTTCTCTTCCAAACGTGGTTCTTTTGTCAAAGCTGGGACCTGGGTCTTATGGGGGGGGGGCGGTGGTGGTGGTATGGAAGTACTTGGCACCCTGCTGGTACTACTGAGAGGCTACAGTATTCATCTCTTCATCCTTGGTCTGACCTGCAGACCCAGACTCCATTCTCATCTCTCACACTGCACACAAGATGGCCCCGTAGTTGCAATTCATGACAACCCTATTTTTATAAAGCTGCCTGCTCCCCTCAAAGCCCCGTGAAATCCTTTGCTTGTCCCTCTGACAGGTATCTTTAGTAATGGATGGGTGGCAGCTCAGGTTCTTTCTGCCTTGTGTCCTCCATGATCAGTAATTTCTTCTGCTTATTATTAATGATCTTTTGGGCATTATTGCTTGAAAAAATTATCTTCAGACCGATAGGGTCAATGTTGAATAGATGTCCCAGGGAGTTGAGGCTTACGAAGGTGGTGGTTTTCGTGAGATCCTTATCTCATGCTTTTCTCTTGGCTTCTGAGCCATCTTCCCTGACTTTTCCTCTCCATCTGGCGTTGTAAGTGTTTTTTGTTTTTGTTTGTTTTTGGTACACCTGTAGCCAAGGTTTATTATAGTAGTGGTTCTTAACTTTTGTGTGCTGGGCTTCCTGCCCTAGAGAGCAGAGCTGGTGGACCTCTTTTAAAGTACACCCATGACAGTCTGTGGGGTTCAAGGACCCAGGTTCAGAACCCCTGTTGCAGAGAACTGCATATCACTTCTGGCTTAGAGCGAGTGCTGGAGGTAACCATAGGGGCAGTGACTCAAATGTGGCATTATTGGTTCTTTTCCTTCTAGTTATCACCTTATGTATTTTTTAAGGTGTGTTCCTCATTTCTTCACCCTATGAGACATCTTAACATCTTAATTTTTAGTTCACTGGGAAGGAAATAGGTGATGAAACTGAAGCACAGGAAATCAAATGACTTGGCCATAGCTGTTGACAAGTAATTGGTAATTTTCATTATACAATGTTAAATTACATTCCTGCTAGAGCTTGGCATTCAGCGTTACGCCAGATGTTATATATAGTCTTAAGAATATACTTAAGAATATAAGAGGAGTACTGCAGCTTTCTGAGCTTGGCATCCTCCTTCTTCATCCGTGAATTTGACAAAATGATTTATTGGAATCCAATAGCCATAAGCTTTTGATCTCTGCACAGAATTTTGACTTTAGGGTAGTTGGGAACACCAGGCTTGTGCTAGTGGTGGGATTTGTCTCTCCTTTGGATATGTCTAGGTTAGGGAAGTTATTTCACTTTGAACTCATTCAGTTACCTTTGCCTTAGGCTTTCTTTCTCCTCCTCAAACAACACCTTTAAAAGCATTTTGGCAATGTATTAGTTATATATAATGCTTCCTCAGATTGCCATGGTCCTGGATGAAAAGGTGGCTGATACTGGACCACGGAATAGAATCATATCTTTGTAACCATGAACTTTAAAGGATTGCCATCCCAGAGAGCAGAAGCTTTTAACCTACTTACAAAAAAAGACCATACAATAGCATTATGCCAAGGATCCTAATCAAATTGTTAGTGGTTGTAGCGTCATGTTTATTATAATAGTGCCAAAAATGAAAGCAGCTAGAACTATTGATAGTGTGAAATGAGCCAGAATTACTGCAGTAAGCCCTATAGGTGTGTGTGGTGTGGCTTTAAACACTTATTTGTGGTAGTGTTCATTTTGGTTATAGCCTCTGATACGTTTGGAAGCTCACCCTCTCCTAAGTAGAGAACAAGACCTAAACAAGGGCTTTGGAAGCTTAAACACATGCTAACTAGATGCTACTGTACCCCAAGCCTTAAGGAGGCAGTCTAAAACTATATACCCTCTTCTGGCCTTCTGAAATCACTGACAGTCATGTATGCCAGTTAGAATCAGGCAGCTAGACAGATAGAATCTCGAAGGCTAAAATGTTCCCTCCCACTGCTCTTGGCAGTGGCATCCTCCTCTCTTCCGATTGCTCTTGCTGACGTAGCCAGTGTCATTGACGTGGCTCTGAAGCTGCTCTGAAGCAGATAAACCTGCCAGCCGCTGATCTGAAAGCAAGAAGTTATGGTGAGAAGTGACAATTACCCCATCTTCAGACAGTCGGTGGAGCGGCTGGCACCACATTCTGCTTCGAGAGTGCCAGGAGAAAACTTTTCTCTCCTACTTTTCCCCTTAGACTACAGTATCCATTTAAAAAACAAAACACGACAAAACTCTAATCCTTAGCTTATTGTTTTTAAAATGTCACAGTGTTCTCCTTGCCAACGGCCTTTCCCCCACAATGTTAATTGAAACAGAACCCAGAGTGAGATAGACATTTATTTGCATTAGTTTCAATTAAAGGTTGGTCATAGACAGCCTAATTTAGCCCTCCCCATAGAAAGTTGTCCTCCTTCATCTAAATTTGCAGCTCTCGAGGGATAAGAAAAGGCACTTGGGCTGAAAATCAAGGATTGCTCCCTTATCTTGGGTTCCTGCCTACAGGGTGCCTAGGACAAATTCCTGAATTTGAGCTGTAGCACTCACGTGAGCTTGTGTCATTCGTCCCTCCCCAGAGCGCGTTGTCTTGGGTTGGAATGACAGTGAACTTGTACCTGGTGGTTTATGGATGCCTGCTTTCTTCTCCCCGCAGAAGGGACCATTTACATAACAGCTGCATGAAGCCTGTGTTTTGGTAGATTTTCCTTAAGGAGATAAGGGAAAGGAGGTGGACACCTTCCTCAAGGCTGTAGGTGCTAGTGAGTAGCAGTGGAGGTAGTGATAAAATGCAGACCTCAGATACCCAGACGTGCGGTGTGAGTTGTTGCAGAGCTGAAATATAAGCTCTCCTGCTGAGTTAGGTTTGAGGGTTAAAATGACAACACTCAGAATATTCCCACACTCTGGGCCTTCCAAGGTCACTTCAGGGCTTCCCATCTTCTCAGTCTCTCCTTCCTTGGCTTCTCAAGCTGATCTGATTAAAGACCCGTATCAGCTGACTGGACACACAATATCCCCCCCTTTCCAGGGAAACGTTCCCGTTGATGTGAGAAGGAGGCTGGATCCTTTTTTCCAAAGCGATGAACTGAAATCAGAAAGGCCGCATCAGCAGTAGGGGGGTGGTGGCACACACCTTCTCTGCTAAGACCAGATTGCCCTGTCCAGGGTTGTCCTAAGGATTTTAAGCTGCTGAGCTCCTGGGGAAAGAGGTGGTGATGACTGCAAACTTGGAAATATTTGGAATGCAGTGTGGCCCACTTTATAAGGACTGAGGTCAAGGGATAGGTCTGCAGTTGAAGAATGTGTGTCTAACATCTGTGCATGTGTTTTTTTCCTTATGCTACTGTGATTATTAAGCAAGGAATAGTTATTAACTATGTTAAATAACATATTTCATAAGTGTAATCCAGTGAAATATTCACAAGTGAAATATGTTATTTAACAATTTTTAGTTTCTAATATTGGTTTCTCCAGCTCCTTAGGGTTGATCTGAGGGCAAAAAAAAAAAAAAAAAAAAAAACGGTGAAAAAGAAAAGAGTGGGAGGAAGGTATCTGGAGAGAAAAATACTCCGATGATTATTTTTGAAGGATTTGTATTTAAATAAGGCGTAGCTATCTGTGCTTATTTGCCTCTTTGCTTTGTGTTGTTTTTACACCTTCATGGAAAGGAATCTTTATTTTATAATTTGTCTTTTTCTTTACCTTACTACTTAAAGAATGTTTAATTTAGAAGCCATCAACTCCATCATCTTCTAATTGACTTGGCATTCTTCTGAATATCTTTACCAATCTCAAGTGCAGACCCAGGCGGTCCTAGGTCTTAAGAACCCAATACTTCAGCTAATTTCCCACAAGTTCATATCAGTATAAACCTTTCTAAATTAGATATGTTCCTGAAGCTACCCTTAATACAAGATTTATCCAGTAGGAGTGGGATGCTGTAATAAAAAAAAATGAGCTTAGAGGCAAGAATTCGTATTTTTAGGTCTAGATCACTATGACCTTCAACGAGTCATGTAAGAAAATTGAGGTTTCATTTTTCCCACTGTATGGAGATAGAACCTGCATTAACAGAAGTGTTGTGAGAGGAAACAGTCATTCCACATGAGAGACGTATTACCGCAAATGAGTGAATAGGTTGTGTTTCGTAGGACATTGTCATTGTGTCTCTCCTGTACTAGGAAGTAGACCCTGCTTATCATCAGATCTTGCTGGAAAACCAGCCCAGTCGCCCCCATCTCTAACGTGGTCTTTGTTGCGGATCCTTCCCTCCATCCCAGAGCTGTTGGACAGCCTCCGGTGTTGGGCTCACCCCAGGATCTCTGGGCAATTCCTTCCCTAAAGCCAACTGCAACTGTTCTTAAGGTATTTGATTAAAAGACTTGAGAAGTCAAGTCAGTGGGTGTGATAATCTTCAAAAGGCCAGGTAGGCTCCTCCCAGGGTCCTCGCCACCAAACAGAACGTTCAGAGTTGTTTTCGTCATCTCAGAAAATTACCAAAGCTACCGTTTCCCATAGGACCGCCTCTTCTTATTGAATCCTGTAGCTCTTCCTTTCGTAGCTATTCTTCCTATTCCCCCTCCTGTTTCTTTTATGAGCCCATTTTTTTCTTTCACTCAAAGCACTGGGGACCTGCTTTCCTGTAAAACCAGGGCGGCTTTTCCTCCCAGGGATTCTGCTGCTTTAGTCATGTCTACTCAGGGTGTTGGGGCCTTTGAACAGTTCCTTTTGGCTGCACCTGGAGGAAGCAGATGCTTCTGGGGGTGGGGAGCCCAGCCAGTGGTGAGGCTGTAGGGCTACAGTTCTCCCTGGGAAGCCATGCTGGGTCCTCCAGGCCCCAGGCTGGTGTCCTCTCAGCCATCTTCTTGCTTGGAAGCCAGTGGGGGTGTTTTAGGGACAAAGACATTTCCAGTCACTGCAGTTTCCTTTGGTTCAGTGAATTTTGCCATCATAGCACCTCTTCAATTCAGAGAGAGGGAAGAAAAAGTGCTGGCACCTCAGCCCTGATCCTGCTACAGGGATGAGCCTCTTGAGATGCCAAGATTTTTTTTTTTCTCTTTATGTCATTTCTGATTCCCAGTTGTTAGAATTAGAAAACAAAGTTCAGATCATCTCTGAGACTGATGATGCAGTATTCCAGAATAAAAGAGCTATACCTCCTCTCCTCACACGCACTTCTCCCCTCCTCTGGCTTAGAGTACATTGCTGACTCTACAGTCATACACTGGGCTATTGTCCTTTGAGGTGGGACATAGCGTTACAAGGAGGAGGCACTGAGACACCAGGGCCTTCTTTTTTCACCCTCCACACCCTATACAGTAAATTCCCCATTGATTTCAGGTCTCTCTGCTCCTGCACAGGCTTGTCTACTTGAGGAATCCTATTATTATTGGATTCAATGCCCAAGAAGAAGGAAAGCAAACACTCTATCCTAAAATCAGATTACAAAGAGATTCAGAAATTATACTCAACATGAACTCTTCCCTCTGGGGTGACAGCTGCTTGCTGCCGCTTACTTCAGAGTGCAAAGGAGGCAGAGAGAGCTCTGGAGACAGAGCTGCTGCTGTCTGTGCAGAATTGTACAGGCCATCAACAGTTTTTCTACTGAGTTCAGTTTGTAAGTAGTTTTATGCTATAGGAACCAGCCAGTGTGATGAGCAAGGCAGCACACCTGTTGTAAAAGTGTAGAGATGAAAGTCTGGGTCGGTGTCAGTGTCATGGTGACCCATGCAGATACCCAGAAGGGTATCTTTCTCCTTGGTCTGTCTTTGGGATAAAGCAGTGTCTCAAGAAATTCCCCATATTAAAATGCTGAAATGCAAGATTGTTAGCTCAGCAGGTACCATTAATGATTAACATCATTAACAGCTGAGCAGAGCCAGTTCCTGAAGGAACAGGAATTGGATTGGAGAAAGGTGAGAGCACATGGGAGCGTTGCTGAGAGTGGGCAAGCCTGAGTAGGGCTCTGCATTGGTTCTTGGGGAACCCTGAGCAGGAAATATACATCAAAGCACAGGAATCTGGGTTCTGGAGATGGTGGTTCAGACTCCATCTTTATTTAGACCTTTGAGCAGAGGAGAAGAAGCCTTGAGTTACCTGGGAGAGAGTGGCCAACCTTCTGACATTCAGAAGAGCATTATTCACCATCAGGACTGGTGCTAATACATACTTTGTTTTAGATAATTCATAATCAGAGAAAACAGTAAGATAAGGTGACTCTACATCAAAATGAGAACTAAGGTGCCTTCTTCCTGAAGTAGAAAAGTGTTTGAGAGACAAAACCTCATTATCAGTTATTGTATTCATTGACGTGTCACTCATACTAATCCCAAGCAAATGCCCCAGAGACCCTGAAACCATTTCAAAGCAATTCCTACAGCAAAAAAGGGAAAGTGCTAAGGGGAGCTGCTTATCCCCTAACAGAGCAAATAGGAAAAGCTCTTACTGGAAGGTACAGGCATTTCACCCCACCAGTGACAGGTACTGGCATCAACTCTGAAAATTTCACGGTTGAATTCTCTAATGGGGCTAGGCAGAGAGAGCTAGTCAGCGGGACTACGGGAAGGAATGGAAAGTTCTCCATCAATGGCACATAAATGTCCGCAGTGGGAGAAGTATTGATTTGAATCATGGTGCTCTATACCATGGACCAGATCCAGACTGTAAATAATACTAGGGCAGAAAGAGAGATCCCATTGGCTAGAACCAGAAGCTGAATCCAAGAGATCAGATCAAAATAGGGCAGCTGGTCCTGGAGTAGCATGAACCCCTCCTAAGTCCCTTCTCAGTCACCCAGGACACTTGGCTGTTGTTCCAATTTATGTTAGTGGTTCTCGTCCAAGTAATCCTCTCTTCTCTCCAGGCTGGCTAGAAGAGAACAGTTCAAGAATAAACTATAGTGAGGTCTTGAACAGATCTCATCTCTTTGCAAGAGGCATTTTAGGAGAAAAACATAGCAAAGAACATACCAGTCAAATGATGGGTAAAATCAGAGGTAAAGCATTTGCTGTATTTGGCAGCATTTCTATCGCCAGATGCCTGTGAGATTGCCTGCCCTTCCCAGGTCCTAGTTCAACCATTTGTAAAGGCATGATAATAATGATTATATCTCAGAGATGGCTTAAAGAAACTCCAAGTTTCCTCCAGGAGAACTAGATATGTAAATATGGAGAGAGTAGCTTGGAATAATAGTTGCCCTGTTCCGTGAAAATGTTTCTGTTAGCCTAAAGTGTGAGCCATACATTATGAACTCCAGGAACGCAGAGGTCTTACATTTGGTTTATGCCAAGTCCTCAGGTACCTATAGATTGGAAAGTTCACAAATCTAAACACTTTGGGGTCAAGCAGGTAGCTAAATGTGTAAATCGGGCTTTATTTGCAAATAGAGGCAGGTCTGATCTGTACATTCAAATTAAAAAAATTCTCAACACTGCCAGTCAAGCAAAACACATCTGCAGCAGGATTCTGAGCTGCCTGCCAGTGGGCAGCTGCGAATGAGCACTCAGAATCTGTCTGAATGAATGCACTCCCTAGAATGCATGAATATTTTCATGATAGGATCAGGCTCACAATACACATCATGGTCCTTGGATAAAAATGTCAACCTTAAAGACAGTGTATCATTGATCACAGAGTGTAAAAGAGAGATTGGCAGGCAGACAGATTAATGGGCTTAATAGATGATAGACTTTATCATCAAAATGAATTCAGATTTTGCTAGTCTTTAAAACACCCTTTAAAGTTGTCATATGGATGTAGACATCATGATATTTAAAGAAAGCAGGGCGTGCATTCAACATGTATTGACCAACTACTCTCCGCCCAGTCTTAAACAAGTTACTGGAAGTTACGTAGATGATCTCCGCCCAGTCTTAAACAAGTTACTGAAGTTATGTCGATGAAAAAGACATCTTAATGTTTGTTGTTTTTGACAGCTCCGGGTCAAGAGGGAGCTGAGATTTCTTTTGAGGTAGCAAGGATATCAGTCACTTCAGATGACTTTATAACAATTAATTTAACCTTTCCATGCTTCTGTGCTATACAAATTTTCCTGTTGAAAGGTTTGACCTTGGGGAAGTTTCCTTACTTCTGTTCTTGTTTCCTCGTGTTAAATGAGGGTAATCATAGTGCCTATCTGAGAGGGTTGTTGCAAGGATTAAATGAGTTAATCCATGTGAGGTACTTGGAACAGTACTCAACATATCGTAAATCCTCAATAAATATTATTTATTATTGTCTCAACAAAACAGTGTAAACATTGACATTAGTCACACTAGCTATTCCAAATGTCATTGCACAGTCATTTTATTGTTGGAAAGTACAAAGGGACAATCCCCTGGGATTATTCCATAGTCTTGATGCCTGACATTCTGCTTAACTCTAAATATGAGCGGGCTTTGTGAATGGAAATGAGCCTGCAATGTTCATGGCCTTGGGAGTACAGATTGGCAGGTCAGTTCTGAGTATCTGCTTTGCAAAGCCTCTTGATGCAAATGCTGATTGACTTTTCCCTGGGCAATTTTAAATTACGTCAATAGATGGGCAACATGATTTGGAGAATCCTCAACTACACAAAAATTCATCGTCTTTGGTTTGGGGAGACATTTTTTACAACTTATGTCTTAAGTGTAGAAATTAACCACTCTGGGAATTTACTGTATTTCTAATAACACAAGGTCATCCTGCTGTAAAGATCTGGCTTTTCATATCTAAGGATACAAACCATGGACCTAAAGCAAAGCTTGATCCTTGCTACATACTTCACTGCCCTCTCCCCAAGAGGTCCTGCTGGGGCAGTTGTCCAAGCCTCTGATTCTTACTCTCTCCTCTCTATCAAACCTTATTCCCATCTTTTTTCCCTCTGCTTTCCATGGAATTAAATTGGATCATATTGATTATTTAACCCTATTAAGAATTTTCCTTCCCTGGTTGAGAGTAGATGTGTATTAAGCTAAACTGCTATGCTCCTTAAGTGACAGGTGTGTAGAAAGGCACATGGACAGGCTGATGGCACCTTGTTTTTGATTAGTGTGGATCACCCTAATTGATTCTTCATTTCACTCAGAAATCTGGCCCCAATGACTGAAAGCTTAATTGAACTTAATAGATGGGAAATTTAATAATAATTAAAAAAAACCTAAAGCAAGATTTCTTCAAATAATAGAGAATGGGTGGGCTTTTGATTTCCTTAAAGAAAGGAGACTTCTTCTGGTGCTGAATCTGAGTGTTTCGCTAAGTAGCAATAGTTTAACATTTTAAGTTGTAAATAGAAAAGTGAACCCTATGGATGAATTGTTTCATTAACGCCAGCCTCGGTTTCCTAATCTAAAGAAAGGTGAAAATTGTAACTAATTCACAGAGAAGGGGTCAGGGTGAAATGATCAGACTTGAGATCCTCCAGAACAAGGCTCTATTTTATTACCATTTGCTGCTTCCTTCTCCCCAACGTCTAATTATGCCCAGCACTTGAGACTGCCCTCAGAAAGTACACTTCATAGAGTATAAAATGCTACAAAGATGTCACACATGCTTGTTAGAACTTGGACAACATTGACATCTGATGACATATTATGTTAGGCCATTCTTGGGTTGCCATAAAGAAAGGTATATCTGAGACTGGGCAGTTTATAAAGGAAAGGGTTTAATTGGCACGTGGTTCTGCGGCTGCACAAGCATGACACTGGCATCTGCTCGGCTTCTGAGGAGGCCTCCAGGAGCTTTTAGGCATAGTGAAAAGGAAAGCAAGAGCAAGCGTGTCACATGGCCAGAGTAGGAGCAAGAGAGGGAGCGGCAGGGGGAGGTGCCATATGCTTTTAAACAAGTCACAAGAACCCTCTCTGTCGTGAGGACAGCACCAAGGCATGAGAAATCCACACCCATGACCAAACACCTCCCACAAGGGCCCACCTTCAACACTGGGGATTACAGTTCAACATGAGATTTCGCGGGGACATATAATCAAACGATATCCCATATACAGAGAGCCCACTGTTCTAATTAGATACATTTGAGATCAAAGTTGCTCTGACATATTTATTTTTGTACATACATTTTACTATATTGGCTCATAATTAGGTATGATGGTACACAATTCACATAAATGACTACAACCTATGTAAGTTTTGTCTATCCAGAACAACGCTTCTTCCATTGAATGTCCTAGTTCTCTCTTACTATTGATCTTAAAGTCGATGGTTTCTCTGGAACCACATCATTTTCAGGTCACCATTGTCACTGCGCTTATTGCAGCTCTACAAACGTAAATGACAAATTCAGAATTCACACTCTTGTCTGCCTTACTGGAAGCTCTTAACCACTCTCTTGTCGAACAATGTATCATCTGTGTCAGCACCACTATCAGGTGCAGTCTCTGACAACAGAGTGGTTAAGAGCTTCCAGTAAGGTAGACAAGAGTGTGAATTCTGAATTTGTCATTTACATTTGTAGAGCTGCAATAAGCACAGTGCCTGGCTTGTACTAGGTGTATTTTCTCTCCTGTGTTATAATATATGATATGATATTTAATACATCTTTTAATGGCAGAGCCTACTCCCCAGTGGCTGAGGATTCTTCCTGCCAGAGCCCCAGCACCCATGCTCAGACTATACTTTGATGAGCCACCTGGGATCCTGAAGCAGCTGCTCTTCAATGATATGGGGGGGTGGAAGATGTACTTAAACTGTTTATTTACTACAATTTCTAACTCAATTAATTGAGAAAAAAATCTAAATAGCTCTCCCACCTGCACCCTGGAAGCCTTAGCCAAGTGAAAACCTGTGGGTGTGCATGCATTTTTACTTGATTTTCTAAACATGTAAAGGTTGCAATCCAAGTCATACTTTTAACTCAACCACAGCCTGTGCTTGACTCCCAGCTATCTGGGAGGTGATAACTTTGACTGTCCCCTGGGCTTTGCTCTGGTCTTTGGCTGTGCTAAGTGCATGCCACTTGTTCACATGCTGGTGAGGCCTGTGGAATACACATAAGTGGGCAAATAACTCACAAAGCTGGAAGAGGCTCCCGGATGTAGTCTGAACTGCCCAATTAAATGCAGATTAAAAGGCAGGTTTATTGAGGTTTTGAAGTAAAGGAGAGTTAGGGTTAACCTTCATCTAGCCCACAGGTTAGGTATAATATGTCACTGGGCAGGATATGACCCCTTGCCCAGACTTCTTTATCATCATATGACATGGTACATGGAATTCCTGACATTCAAGATACTCTTTTGGATTAAGGTTTTATCTCCAAGGCAAATATATTGTCTGCGGGTGGGAGGAGTGAATTTAGATGTTGGTAGACATCCTCTTGGATTATGACATTATCTTTGATAAAACTTTGGTCTGGTAATGTGGCATTTGGGATATAAAGAATCATTACTAAGGCAATGGCAGATTCTGCTCACTATAGTTTACCCTGTATCTTCTGGGGAAATGGGGGAAGGAAGGGTATGCTAAAAAAGTGGCATCTTAAGGAGAAGGAGTAGGAGCACAGAATCCAAACATCACTCATGTCACCATTTTTATCCCAATCTGATTTTGTAGATGCTAATACCTTAGATAAAACTCAGTGCTTTCTATCAATAGAGGAGGGTTCTGATGTTAAGTGTTTCTTTCTTTACCGCCTACCTTTCTTCATCCTTGGTGCTTGTCACCATCCAGCAAGCTGTGTATGATACTGATTTATCCTGTTTGTCTGTCTCCTACTTTGCAAGCATTCAGGGGCCAGAATTTTGTTTTTTTTTTTTTCTTCTTTGCTATGTTCTTTGTACTAAGGATGGTGCTTAGCATGTAGTAGGTCTCTGTAAAGAGTTGTTGAAAGAATTAGTGAATCCTCATCTGCTACTCCTCCAGCCCAGGTGCTCACCTCACTCAGCTCTCTGCTAAGTTCCCCTCTCTGTGCACTCATAGTTGTTGAGACTGAAGTATGTGTTGACACAAAGGTAAAAATCCAACCATATTATGGAATGATCCACTGGGGATCTGGGGACTAATGTCTCAGTTTCTGATCTCAATGACTTACAGGAAGCCAGCTTGCGAAGACTGAGAAATCAGGAAGGCATGGACATCACATATGCATTTGCCTGATTCTCAGGACTAAACACACATATGGGATATTTCTAGATTCTTCTAAAAATGGAAAATAGATATAGGACAATTCTATATTTATGGGACATATGTCTGCTGTACATATTATTGATACCAGTTTGAGGACTGTTCATATTTTTGTATTTCCTTGTGTTTGCAAACTGATGCTTGTTTGAGAAACTGAAGGTTATTTGATGTCAGTGTACCTTGGACAAAATTTCTGTATGCTTTTAAACCCTACAATCTGTACCAGATACAAACCAGTAACCACTCCATAGGACCCCTTTACTCCCATGAGATTCTTGAGCACCACCAACAGCAGATACCAGCCCCCTCCACTGGCATGTGTACTTGCCGATTAGGAGCATAAGCCCAGCCGTCACTCATATCTAAAGATGAAGGGAAGACATTTATTGATAGTTGAAGTTATTGAAAGGTCCAAGATTAATTTTTGTTTGGCTTTGAAATGTACTTTACTACTTTTGTGTTGCTTAGCTTGTTTCTACTTTTGTATTATTCCTGTTTCCTTCTAGTCCTCATCTTCCTTTAGAATCTACAGCTTCTTCTGAGCCTTCTGAGATTTCTCCTGTAGGGTCCTGAATTCCCAGAGGATTATGATGAGGTTCTTTCTTTTCTTTCTTTTCTTTCTTCCTTTCTTTCCTCCTCTCCTCTCCTCTCCTCTCCTCTCCTCTCCTCTCCTTTCCTTTCCTTTCCTTCTTTTTGTTGTTGTTGAGACAGGGTCTCACTCTGTTACCCAGGCTGGAGTGCAGTGGCACAATCATGGCTCATTGCAGCCTCCATCTCCCAATCTCAAGCAATCCTCCCACCTCAGCCTCCCAAGTAGCTAGGACTACAGGCATGTGCCACCATGCCTCACTAATTTTTGTAGTTTTTGTAGAGATGAGGTTTTGCCATTTTGCCCAGGCTGTTCTTGAACTCTTAAGCTCAAGCAACCTGCTCACCTTGGCCTCCCCAAGCGCTGGGATTATAGGTGTGAGCAATCACGCCCGGCCTATTTCTTACACGAGTCTGTTGAGGTTTTTGGTTTTTTGTTTTTCCCCCAATGTCTACTGAACTGAACCAAAGCTACTATCTTTCTAAAAGAACTATGGGCATTATAGATAGGAAAAGACCCCTGGCAATCATCTCTTAACTATTGTGTTAGGAAAGTGAGATGCTATCCCTTATTCATCCATCCACCCACCCATTCATCCAACAAGCATTTGTTGAGTACTTACTATGTGAAAGGCATGTGCTAAAGATTGGAGAAGATTTAAAAGTGATCAAAATACATAATCCCATTTTCAAGGATCTTAAAGTGTGGTCAGAGAGTTAGACATCTAAGGAACTAACAATAAAGCAGAACAAAAATATGTTAAATAAAGGTAAAAGTTATACATCTTAGAAGGATTAGTTAATTTTGACTAGGGAGTCAGGGAAGATTTGAAAAGAGAGGCAACATTTGAACTGGGGGGTTCTGTAGGTTGTTGATAGGTTGCAAATGGGGTGAAAGGGGCATTTCAGACAGAAGATTGATCATAAAGAAATACTCAGTGGTATAAAAGTATGTGACATGTCCAGGGAACTATAAAGCCTGGAGTATAGGGAGGTACATGGAAGACTGACTGTATTGGGAGATAAGGCTGGAAAACTGGGGAGTAAATCAAGACAATCTGGCCTTAATTCTTTAGGTAATGGTGAACTAGCTAACACAAGTGAAATTAAGTCTAAAATATTTTGAACATACTTATGTTAATTTACTACTGCATGGTTTTGATAAGGTAGACTATATAGACATAGATTATGAAGGATGCTTTTTCTATTAGTTTCTTCAACTTATTGTTACATATCTGATGCTAGATCATTTGTGCAATTACTACTGTAAATAGTGTACTTGATAAGCCTTAGGGTTTAATTAAAAAAAAATCTCTGCTGACAGAGAACTGGCCTTGCCCCTTGAATGGAAGTGAAAGACGAGATGCATGTTACATCTATACTTTTCTTCATGGAATGAGAGCTGTTATACAGCTATAGAAGGTGATTCACCTTCTCAGGCCAAAGCATTAAAGGTGACAAAAAAAAAGTAGGTACTTTGAGAACATGTAGAAAACAGATGCTGATGAGCAGTGAAGGGCTATAGTCTTATTAAAGGTGTTACTGAGGAATCTGGTTGTTGAAAGTTGAGCATCAGCAGCATCCCTCATATCTCACACTGTTAAGTGTGTATGGATCCTCCACTTCTGACAGAAAGCCATGAGTTCATGGGACACAGGGGCTCTCTTAAAGCCACCGGGGATAGTGTGGTGCAGCCCTTGTTTGAATCACATTTATAGACCTTGCTACCCTCGCTCTGATCTTTTGAACCTACCATTTGGTTACATCTAATAGTGAAGAAAAATTAGAGAATTCAAATCAACACAATCAGATTGTTTAAAATTTTGCTAAAGGTTTAGTAAGGACTATAACTGGAAAGTGATTGTTAATTACTGTTTTCTGAACTAAACAATCGGATGCTTGATCATATTGTGCAAATTTTACTTCATGTTATGAAAATCTCCTTTCCTCCACTAGACTGAATAGCTCCCTGGAGGGGAAGTTGCCTGCCTGCCTGCTTTCCTTCCTTCCTTCCTTCCTCCCTCCCTCCCTCCCTCCCTCCCCATCTCTATCTCTCTCTCTTCCTTTCTTTTCCTTTATCAGCGCTCTTAGTTGTGTATACAGTGACTCAGTGATTACTTGAATGATTTTCCATTAATCATTTCTGCATGACCTCATTGATTAGACTAGATATTCAGCAAGTATTACTTCAGATCCCTCTAAGTGGTATTTTCTTACCTAGTTACTTATGAAAATCCACATTCAGAAATGGCAGGTTATATTCTGAGTTAGGCAATGTGAACCTCTAATGGGAATGACTCTTTTTCAATAAAATTTTAAAAGGGGGTTGTATGTGTGTGTGCCCCTGAGATTAAGTCCAAGACTCTGAGTTTTTGTTGCTGTGTTTTCTAATATAGCCTTAATGGCCAACACAGCATTTCACCCATAGCATGTGCCAAATAAACATATGCAGAACAACCTAATAAAATGAAATGGAGGAAATGGGAAGAAACATATGTTTATTGAAATCTGACATCTCATGTTCCAACTAAACTCTATATCCATCCTATTTCCACCTATGTAGTATCATGAGTTCCCTGTGTGGGCTGTTACCGCAGCTCTGCCCACACCGTCCTTATCTTTCTGGAGTGCTTTGTCTGTTCCTTTTCAAGCTTCCTATTGTTCCCTTTAAGTGTGCTTAACTAAGTGGGCCACCCATCGTAGCTCCTTTCTTTCACCTAATCTTCCGTTATTCCTTCTCAGGTTCCTTTCTTCAGGTCTAATGTCCCCTGCCACATTTTCAGATGGGCCCCTTCTCTATCACTAATCTATATGGGGTCATTAAAGTGAGTGCCCCATATAATATTCGCTGTGCTTTCATCAAGAGCTTCATTATACTTTTGGGAACATTACATATAAGCAATTATAAGGGCACATATTTCGTGTTCTTCAGTTAAGATCGATTTGTAACCTTCCTTTCCAGATGTTACAGAGGTGTAATTGTTGTCTTAGACTTTGGTTTGTAGATCTAATATGGTCATTTGAATGCCTGAATCATTTTGTAGCCTTTTAATAAACCCAGACTTAGCATTCATTCAAATATGTCTAAACTTGAAGAGTACTTTCTCCTCTTCCTTCTCATGCTTATTCATTCTCGCTTCCTTCTTCCTTTGCTTGCTTTTTCTAGCTTGTGGTTTTATTTTCCTCTTTCTCTCCCTTTTCCCTTGTTTTCAGATGCATCTCTCCTTCTTTATTTCTTGCTTTCCTTTTTCAGTCTTTTTCTGGAAATATCAGTAAGCACAAGTAAAGTTTAGCTATGGAATACTAATGTAGGCTGAAGTACTCCAGTTAAAGGAAATTTGTGGTTAGAGTAACGGCAGTTACTCCCTGCTTAATGAACTTCTGTAGTTGTCTATCAAATCTGGTCTGCAAGTGGAGGGACAGTTTCCTGCTTCCTCTTCTTCTCCCATCCCCATTTACAGAAGGTTTCTGGAGGATGCCTCAGGCACATGGACTGGTGATTCTTTCTTCTCTGTTTTACATATGGGTAAGAACTGGTATGTAATGCTAACCTGAGTTTCAATGAGTGGTCAGCATGAAATATTTAATTTTGTCTTCTAAGAAATGAAAATTTTCATGTCTCCAGAGAAGTCACTTACAAGGAACATGAATACTGCTAATAAAACTTATGAAAGATGTATATAAAAACTAGAACTCAGGCTTCAAATTTACCAGGATATACTTGGCTCAAACCGATGATCTGTGTAGGGTTTTAAAGTTCATTAAGTTGTCTGATGAGTGTGGAACTGATGGAGACAAAAAGAAATTGATGTTCCTGAAAGAAGCATCAGGCTCACTCATTTCAGTGTGTAGAGCGATTACACTTTTGTGCATCTTTATCGAAAGAACTGGAACAGAATATGTACCGGAAGCTGGAGCTATGTTGGTAAAAATGCTTACTCACCAGTTCTCAATGTTCTCAATACTCCTTAACATCAAAATCTTTGGCCATCTCAACATTATCTATTCTTACAATTTGACAAAGGATAGTCTGTTTTTCATTTGATGCCTGTATATAGGACTGGTCTATGCCCAAATGAGCAGCCTACAGATAGTACCCAAATATAGGAGACTCCAGACTTTGTGCGAAGGAGAGATGGTTACTGTTGTATTTGTCTGTGGCAATGTAATGCCAAGGAGATAGTCATCAAAATACAGGAAATGGAGGCAAAAGTTGGGAGTCGGGAAGGCAATATTTGGTAAATCAAGAGGACAGTATGAATGGGTCAAAGGGGATGATCTTGGGTATAAGTACACAAACCCTGAGGTCCTTCAGGGAAGTTTTCTTACCCAGGCTTATGGCACTCTGGGCCAAGAACAGTCATAAGTCAGACTGGACAGTTTTTCCTTGGGTTACATTCTATGGAGGCACCATCCTAACCAATGAATCTCGTGAGTAACTTAGCTCAAAGTGGCGGTGCTTGTAGGCTTCAATTTTAGGGTACATTTTCTTTGTCCCAAAATCATCAGGCTACACCTCTTTATCGGCTTCACTGTCTTCTATTCAGCAACCACTTGTGTTCCTTCTTCGTGTCTTCTGTTTATTCCCAGAACTTATACTAAGTAAAACAAACAGAGGAATTTCTTTGTTTTCTCTGTCTTTGCATCCCCCTCTCCGAAGTAGTCTCTTCATTGCAGCAGTCGCCATGATGCCATTTTTTGCCTCCCAATTTTCCTCAATCAACCATAGCTTTCTACACATATGCCCGGAGGCACTGTCCACAGGCTGGTTCATCCAGGAGGCTCTCTCTCCTGTGCTATAACCCTCCCTACTCTTCCTCTCCTCCAAAGTTTACCTGACTAGTGTTCCTTCATATCGTGATTCTATTTGGTATCTCTACGGCTTTTATGAGTTGATTTGAATTAGGGTATTAAAGATAGACTAATATGATGTTCCCAGATAGTTCTATTTTAAAATCAGTCTTTGGTGTCCTAATTCATGTAAGTGAGCAATAACTGGAATTCTAGGCATGCTAGGAGCAGGGTGCCATAGGTTGTAGCTGCTACTCAGAGCTACCCTAGTCCCAGGGTTATCAATCCTCTTCGTCAGTCTTACAGATAGAGTGTATAGCATTAAACTTAGGACTTAAAAGCTGTGAAATGTTAGTTTTCACAGGATTCTCTTAAACCCCCCCGTTTAGCATTTGTGTTTTAGTATTAGCTCTGCTACTAGCTCTGCAAACTTGGTCTATCATTCATTCATCTCTGAAATGAATGCTCTGTAAATGCAGAGTACCTCACCTTGTAGCTGCTTTCCCCAGGAGCAGTGTGCTCCAATGACAGAGCTTTTTTTGTTTGGTTGGTTGGTTTTTGTTTTGCAATTTCATGAACAGAGTTGAGAGAATATATTTTAAATGCTGGTTTTCAGAACGGAGCCTCTTCATCCTACCATATATTTCTAAACATATTAAAGTTAACTTTTTTCTCGACACATATACTTTGGACCTTCTGAAAGAGTAATCTTTGAAAACTAGTTCATTCTCTTCCAAATACTAATTCTAAAATGTTCTTGATGTCTCAGTACTTTAGGGTGTAGTCACATAGTTAAGAAGGCAAAGAATTTGTTCTTAAATCCATTCCACCTATTATCTTATAGCTGTTGAATTCACTAATGTTCTTGTAAGGTAGATCGCTAGCTAATTCTACATTTTATAAGTATGCACTGAAGCATAGTTTGGTTTAATTAAGTAATTTTTGGTAGCAAATAAATTGTTTTACTAGAAATAGGCTCTTAGATTTTCTTGCTTCACTTGGTAATGACAATGCCTCTAGCTCTTCTTCTGTGATTAAAAAATATATACATGAAAATATATTTATGCATTAAGTGCTGAGAGAAAACAGAATATTCAGTGAAATTGTCTTCCAAGAATAAAGACTTAAGAAATTTTTCAGAAAAAAACAAACCTAAGAAAGGTTACCACAGACAGAACTTAGCTACGGGATGTATTTCAGGAAGAATAAAAATGATCATAGAAAGAGGGTTTAAGAAGAAAGAAGAAATGGTAAGAAAAACAATTAAATTAAAACAAAGTGATAAATAAGTCTATGGGAAACAGTAACAATATGTGTAAATTATGCGGTTAATAAAACCAGTTATGTATCCAAAATTTTGGATAATAATTGCATGTAAATAGCATGAAAAGTGGAAGGTGATTGATGATAAAGAATTCTTAGATCCTTTTATCACTGTAGAAGGGTAAAGACAGTAATTTTAGACTTTAAGTATAATATGGAAATTAAAATTTCTAGACTATCCAGGAAGAAAGGAAGGAAGGAAGGAAGGAAATAGTACATAACTTTAAAACAAGTATAAGAGTTAAAGTGAGGGAAATTTTAATCAATCTGAAAAAAACAAAATTAGAAGTACAAAATCAATCAGTCAAATATCCAGATATAGCAATAATGACAATCAACTTAAAGGGCTTATCCTCCAATTAAAGTTAAAGATTCTCAAAATGGATACATAAAGAAATTCATAATTATTAGAAATGAATAGGGACAGTGCTTATCTTTGTAAGTGGTCCAGTTTATCAGGAAGTTATAAAATGTTTAATTGGCATGCATCTGAAAATACAGAGCAAAAATGGTCAGTGCTGCAAGAAGAAATTGTTAAATCCACTGTTTAATGGGAAATTTTAACATTTATCTCAATAATTGATTTGTTAAGCAATCAACAAGGATATAAAAGAGTTGAAAGATACAATTAATAAGACTGCATTTAACAATTATAGAATACATACTATTTTTAAGCACACACACAAAAATAATAAAAAGTAATCATGTACCAGGCCAAGAATAACATTTCTAAAAATTTTAGGTAATCAGTATCATATAAATCATACTCTCTCATTACAGAACAATTTAGATTAGAAATCAATTACAACAAAGATACCTTGAAAAAACCCTGCATTTGGAAATTTAAAAATTACACTTTCTAAATGACCCAAATAACTTCCTTAAGTCAAAGAAATTATACCTGATAGTAGAAATAGCTAAGTTCAGAAGAGTTATGAAAATACCATATAGCAAAATATATGTGTTACAGCTCCGGCAATACTTAGAAAAAAATATCTATTTTTAAAGCGGGGTGGGCAAAATTTTCTGTAGCAGAACAGATAATAAATCTCACTATTTACTGTCAGAACTCTGTTGCAACTACTCAACTTTGCTGTTGTAGCACGAAACCAACCATATCCAATAAATATGAAAGTAAATGAGTCTGTCTGTGTTCTGATAAAACTTTATTTACGAAAAGTCAGTGCCAATAACGATTTCTGAAATTGAGGCAATAATAAATAGCCTATCAACAACAACAACAAAAAGCCCAGGACAAGATGGATTCACAGCTGAATTCTGCCAGATGTACAAAGAAGAGATGGTGCCATTCCTACTGAAACTATTCTGAAAAATGGAAGAGGAGGGACTCTTCCCTAACTCATTCTATGAGGCCATCATCATCTTGGTATCAAAACCTGGCAGAGATACAACAAAAAAGGAAAATTCAGGCCAATATCCTTGATGAACATCAATGTAAAAATCCTCAACAGTATACTGGCAAACCAAATCTAGCAGCACATCAAAAATCAAGTAGGCATCATCTCCAGAATACAAGGTTGGTTTAACAATGCAAATCAATAAATGTGATTCATCACATAAACAGAACTAAAGACAAAAACCACATGATTATCTCAATAGATGTAGAAAAGACTTTAAATAAAATTCAACATCCTTTCATGTTAAAAATTCTCAATAAACTAGGTATTAAAGGAACATACCTCAAAATAATAAGAGCCACATATGACAAACTCACAGCCAACATCATACTGAATGGGCAAAAGCTGGAAGCACATCCTTTGGAAACCAGCACAAGACAAGGAGGCCCTCTGTCACCACTCCTATTCAGCATAGTATTGGAAGTTCTGGCCAGGACAATCAGGCAAGAGAAAGAAATAAAGGGCATTCAAATAGGAAGAGAGGAAGTTAAACTATCCCTGTTTGCAGACAACATGTTCCTATATCTCGGAAACCCCATAATCTCAGCCTAAAAGCTTCTTAAACTGATAAGCAACTTCAGCAAAGTCTCAGGATACAAAAATCAATATGCAAAAATTGCTAATATTCTTATACACTAACAACAGTCTAGCCAAGAGCCAAATCATGAACTCCCATTCACAATTGCCACAACAAGAATAAAATACCTAGGAATACAGCTAACAAGGGAAGTGAAAGATCTCTACAAGGAAAACTATAACCACTGCTCAAATAAATCAGATATGTCACAAACAAGTGGAAAAACTTTCCATGCTCATGGATAGGAAGAATCAATGTTGTTAAAATGGCCATACTGCCCAAAGCAATTTATAGATTCAATGCTAGGCCCATTAAACTACCATTGACATTCTTCACAGAACTAGACAACACTGTTTTAAAATTCATATGGAGCCCAAAAAGAGCCTGAACAGCCAAGGCAATCCTAAGCAAAAGGAACAAAGCTGGAGGCATCATGCTACCCGACTTCAAACTATACTAAAAGGCTACAGTAACCAAAACAGCATGATACTGGTACAAGAACAGACACATAGACCGATGAAACAGAATAAAGAACCCAGAAATGAGACCACACACCTACAACTATTGGATATTCCACAAACGTGACAAAAATAAGCAATGGGGAAAGGATTCCCTATTCAATAAATGATGCTGGGATAACTAGGTAGTCATACACAGAAAATTGAAACTGGACTCCTTCCTTACACTTTATACAAAAATTAACTCAAGATGGAATAAATACTTAAATGTAAAACCCCAAAACTATAAAAACCCAGAAGTCAATCTAGGCATTACGATTCAGGAAATAGGCACAGGCAAAGATTTCATAATGAAGGTGCCAGAAGCAATTGCAACAAAAGCAAAAATTGACAAATGGGATCTAATTAAACTAAAGAGCTTCTGCACAGCAAAAGAAACTATCAACAGAGTAAACAGACAACCTACAGAATGGGAGAAAGTTTTTGCAAACTGTGCTTCTGACAAAGGTCTAATATCCAGCCTCTGTAAGGAACTTAAATTGACAAGAAAAAAAAAAAAAAACCATTAAAAAGTGGGCAAAGGACATCAGAATGGTTATTATTAAAAAGCCAAAAAATAACGTATGTCAGTGAGGTTGCGAAGAAAAAGGAACATTTTTACACTGCTGGTGGGAGTGTACATTAGTTCAACCATTGTGGAAGACAGGGTGGCAATTCTTCAGAGACCTAAAGACAGAAATTCCATTCAACTCAGCAATCCCATTACTGGAATATAAAGGAATATAAATCATTCTATTATAAAGACACATGTATGTGTATGCTCATTGCAGCACTATTCACAATAGCAAAGACATGGAATCAACCTAAATGCCCATCAGTGATAGACTGGATAAAGAAAATGTGGTACATATACACCATGGAATACTATGCAGCCCTAAAAAAGAATGAGATCATGTCCTTTGCAGGGACATGGATGGAGCTAGAGGCCATCATCCTTAGCAAACTAACACAGGAACAGAAAATCAAATACTGCATGTTCTCACTTACAAGTGGGAGCTATATGATGAGAACACGTGGACACATGGAAGGGAACAGCATGCATTGTGGCCTATCAGAGCATGGAGAGTGGGAAGAAGGAGAGGATCAGGAAAAATAACTAATGGATACTAGGCTTAATACCTAGGTTATGAAATAATCTGTACAGCATGAAATGATCTTTACAGCAAACCTCCATGACACATATTACATATGTTACAAACCTGCACTTCCTGCACCTGTACACCTGAGCTTAAAATAAAAGTGAAAAAATAAAGAAAGAATAATTTAAAAAAAAAAAGGTCAGTGGATCAGTTTTGGCCCAAGCTTCTTGGTTTGCCAACCCCTACCTGCTATTTATTTATTTGTTTATTTCATTTAATCATCCTTCATAGAACAAAACTCTTATCTTTTAAAGGCTGGTACTAGAAGAAGAGAAAGGTTGGAATAAATTAACTAATCGTCTAACATAAGATCTTAATTTAAAACCTAAAGAATAAACCTAAAGAAAGGAACAGAAAGGAAATAAATGATAAAACAAGAGCAGCAATAAATAAAAGAAAAAATTTCATAAAACAAAGCCAAATTCTGATTATTTTTAAAGACTTTTTAGCCTGCGTCCTCCAAAAAGTAGAAACTTAGGTATAAAGTTTCTAATGTTTTTATTTAAGAGACATATGTCCAAGGCTATGAAAGTGAGATAAAAAGATCAGCAAAAAGCACTATGAGCCTGTAATCCCAGCACTTTGGGAGGCTGAGGCAGGCAGATCACTTGAGGTCAGGAGTTTGAGACCAGCCTGGCCATCATGGTAAAACCCTGTCTCTACTAAAAATACAAAAATTAGCCAGCCGTGGTGGCGCATGCTTGTAATCCCAGTTACTCGGGAGGCTGAGACCGGAGAATCACTTCAACCTGGGAGGCTGCAGCGAGCTGAGATGGTGCCACTGCACTCCAGCCTGGGCGACAGAGCAAGACTCTGTCTCAAAAAGAAAGAAAGAAAGAAAAAAGCACCATGAACTCTCAAGGGCGCAACATGTTGCCCAGCAGCGCACATTGGCTCAGCAGCATGATCTTTCATCCCCGTGTGAAAGTAGAGGTATGATCCAGCATAGGTGAACTCCGTGCAGAGGAGAAAGAAACTGTACACGGGAATCTTAAGAATGCCCGTGGGGTTTGTGTTGCAATACGAAGACTAATAAAGTTTCTAAAACTCTGAGGAGACTGATAAGAAAAACAGAAGGCATGAGTAATCAATATTAGGAACAAAAAGAGTACATTACGGATGCAGCAGAGGTTTAAAAGATCAGAGATATTTTGAACTACTTTATGCCAATAATTTTGAAAACTTAGATGTTAGGTCAAATTCCGAGAGGAATATAAATTATCAAAACTGACTCACAAAGAAAGGAAAATTAGAATGCTCCTATAAATTATTAAATAAAATGAAAAATATATTACCAAGAAGTTTTCTCCAAAAACACAGAGCCTAGGTAATTTTATAGGCAAATTCTTTTTTTTTTTGAGACGGAGTCTCGCTCTGTCGCCCAGGCTGGAGTGCAGTGGCCAGATCTCAGCTCACTGCAAGCTCCACCTCCCGGGTTTACGACATTCTCCTGCCTCAGCCTCCCGAGTAGCTGGGACTACAGGCGCCCGCCACCTCGCCCGGCTAAGTTTTCGTATTTTTTTTAGTAGAGACGGGGTTTCACCGTGTCAGCCAGGATGGTCTCGATCTCCTGACCTCGTGATCCGCCCGTCTCAGCCTCCCAAAGTGCTGGGATTACAGGCTTGAGCCACTGCGCCCGGCCTTATAGGCAAATTCTACAACAACAAAAAAATCAAGCAACTGATGATTCCAAACTTGCAAAACCTTTTAAAACAGTGGATATGGAAGAAACACTCCCAAATTAATGTATGAGGCCAGTACAAGCTTTAAGCCAAGATCAAAGATTATTTCAGAAAGGAAAATTACAATTCAAGTGTCATTTTCTTTTTCGCATGTGTTCACTTTTGAACATAGATGCAAAAGTCCTAAACAAAATAACATCAGACTGAATTTATGAATAGATGAAGAAAAGCTATTTCATCATGACTGTCAACTGGTACAGTCACTTTGGAAAATAACCTCATAACATGGTGAAGTTGAATATGTACATATCCTGCGGCCCAGCAGTTCCTCCAAGTGGAGCCTCTAAACTCATGCCCATGTGCACCAGGTATGTGTTCCAGTGTGTTCAACAACACACATGCCCATCAACAATAGAATGGAGAAGGTGTGTACATTATACATATGTCAGTAGAGGAAAATGATGAGACAAGTCTCAATCATTTTAGGATTTTTTTTTTTTTTTGAGATGGAGTCTTGCTCTGTCACCCAGGCTAGGGTGCAGTGACGCGATCTCGGCTCACTGCAAGCTCCACCTCCCCAGTTCACGCCATTCTCCTGCCTCAGCCTCTCGAATAGCTGGGACTACAGGTGCCCACCGCCACACCTGGCTAAGTTTTTTTGTATTTTTAGTAGTCACGGTTTCGCCATGTTAGCCAGGATGGTCTCGATCTCCTGACCTCGTGATCCGCCTCCTCGGCCTCCCAGAGTGCTGGGATTACAGGTGTGAGCCACCGCACCCGGCCCATTTTAGGAGATTTATTTAAGGACATACCTGGGAGACAGGTCTATGACTTTCCCCAAAGATGATTTTGAGGGCTCCAAATTTAAAGGGGAAGGGGCGGGATATTGAGAAGTACATAGTTTTCTTGTAAGTGAATCCGCATTTTTATGTAAGATGACATAAACAAAAGGGGCAGAGGAAGAATGCGGGAAATCTGCATTTTGCATAAGAGAACACAGACAAAACGGGGTAGGGAACAATCAGATGTGCATTTGTGTCTGGTGGGCTGGGTGGCTGCACCTGTAAAGACAAGCGAT
Organism: Theropithecus gelada; assembly: GCF_003255815.1. NCBI lineage: Eukaryota > Metazoa > Chordata > Mammalia > Primates > Cercopithecidae > Theropithecus > Theropithecus gelada. The sequence continues at coordinate 8,574,733 of NC_037674.1, forward strand.
CAATTTGCATTGCCATGGTGAAATTTTAACAGCTCACTAGGAATTTCCTTGTGGGCAAAATATGAGGGAGGCACGTAGCTTTTCATCTTGTAGCCATCTTATTTAGGAACCAAAAGCGGGCGGCAGGTTTGCGTGACCCAGTTCCCAGCTTGACTTTTCCCTTTGGTTAAATGCATTTCGGGTCCTAAAATTTAATTTCCTTTCACACACATATATTCATATATATTTATAGAAGGAGCAGTGAAATGAAATAGCTAGTTACCTGCAACAATGTGGGTAAATTTCATCAACGTAATGGTGAAAAAAATAAGTCCTTGAAAAATACCAACATTTGTTTTCTCTTAAAAACAAGCAAAACTAAACAATATGTTATTTATGTGTACATACACACCGTAAAACTGTAACGGAAAGCAAGAGACTGACGAAACTGCAGACTAAGGATAGCTGCAGCTTCTGGCAGATGAAAAGGAGGTGGGGGGTCAGAGGGCTTCCGAAGATTGGTCCTATTCTCTTTCTTATATTGGTGGTTGGAACATGAGGACTGTTAATATATCATGGATGACATTTCACACACACAGGAGAAAGCAGACGTTTTCCGGTAGACATTACGACTACTGCACACTCGGGCCCACAGGACTGAAGGCACTTACGTGCTGGGCCGTGGGACTGGAGAGGTGTGGCTGCTACTGGAGCCTGCTGAGGTGGCGGGGCTGTGTCCCCAGGTCAGACTGGAAGGGCTGATGGGCTCATGAGGAGCTGTTTCTGAGATTTATGTTTTGGAAGGAAGACTTCTGCCCATATTTTGGAGAGGATGAAAGAGTCAGGCCAGTGACCAGGGAACGAGTTACGAGACTTTTAAGTTTAGTCCAGGCAAGAGATGACACAAGTGTCTTCCAAGGTTATGGTGGCCAGGATGAAGAAGAGAGGAAGGATTTGAAAGATATTTCAGATGAACGGGATTGGGTGCTGCCTAGTGGATATGGAAGATGAGGGAATCACAAAAAGTCAAAGATGGCCTCAGAAGGCAAGGATTTCAGCTGGTGTCCCTAGAAGGTTAAAATTGCCATTACCTGAGTTATGGGACACCAAAGGAGGAATATTTTTGTGCCTTAAAAGAGAAGAAAGGAAGATGATAGATTGAGCTTGAGGTGTATATGAGACACTTTTCAAAGGGCGTTTGGCCCCTGCCCGTCCTACAGACCCATCCTGATCCTACTGCCTGCTTCTCCCCCAAGGATAAACGCCATGTACTTTGTGTTAGTCAGTCTTCCTTAGCTTCTTCCAACTTAGTGGCTCCCTTTGAATGCTTTAAGGAAGGACCACAGCTCTCACGTAACCATGGCACGACCATTGCACACGTTGCAGATTAGGAGAACTTACCTTTTGAGCAGGGCCAGACCCGTGCACAGGGTCAGGGGCTCCAGGATGTCCTCTTCTTATTGTCGGTCATGTTGACAGTGCAGCCTTCCTAGAGTTGCATTTGTTTCTTTTGATGTTGGAGGCTTGATCCAGAATTCCAAAATCATTTAATTAAAATTTAAAGATTCCTATCCAGAGAATCAGAAGACATGGTATATTACTCTGCTAGGGATGCCATAATAAAATACCATAGACTGGGTGGCTTAAACAGCAGAAATTTATTTTTCAGAGTTCTGGAGACTGAATGTCCAAGATCAAGGTGTCGGCCGGTTTGGTTTCTCCTGAGGCCTCTCTCTTTGGCTTGCAGATGGTCCCATTCTCACTGTGTCCTCATGTGGCCTTTTCTCTGTGCACACAGGTCCTTGGTGTCCCTCTTCTTATAAGGACGCTAGTCCTATTGGATTAGGGCTCCACCCTTATGACCTCATTTGACCTTAATTGTCTCTTTAAAGACCCTATCTCCAAATACAGTCACATTGTGGGTTAGGGGTTTATGAATTTTGTGGGGAGACACAATTCAGTCCATAGCACTTGGAATCTAATCATGGCCCACCCATACCCTAGAGGTTTAGTCTTGGGCAAGTGACTTTTTCTGTACTCCTGTGTTTCTCATCTGAAAATAAAGATCTAGAGACTAGAATGGTGGTTCTCAAATGTTAGCGTGCACTGGAATTACCTATACCTGTAGGGCTTGTTGAACCACACACTGCTAAACCCCATCCCCAGAGTTTCTGATTCAGTGGGCTTTGTTTTGTTTAGTTTTGAGACAAAGTCTCACTCTGTCACTCAGGGTGGAGTGACGTGGTGTGATCTCAGCTCACTGCAACCTCCTCCTCCTGGATTCAAGCGACTCTCCTCCCTCAGCCTCCCGAGTAGCTGGGACTACAGGTGCATGCCACTGCATCCAGCTAATTTTTGTATTTTTAGTAAAGACAGGGCTTTGCCATGTTAGCCAGGCTGGTCTCGAACCGCTGACCTCAAGTGATCCACCCACCCCAGCCTCCCAAAGTGCTGGGATTACAGGCGTGAGCCACTGTGCCTGGTCTGCTTCAGTGGACTTTGCATTTGAACAGGTTTTCAGGTGCTGCGGCTGCTGCTGCTGCTGCTCTGGGAACACCACACTTTGAGAACCACTGGAATAGAGTGATCTATGTAGTTCTTTTAAGCCTTATCATTCTAATATGACATTGATTGGAAAGTAATGTCTTGCATCCTTTCTCAACTGGAGTTCCTCATCTGAACCACAACCTGGAAATAGATCTGAGTGACTGTTTTCTGAATTCTCCCAAAAATGGAATATAAATCGTACCATCTACCATCTAGAAGCAGAGGGGGAAGTTCATTCATCATAGAGAGTGGGTGTTGTAGGATGTTAAAGCCTAATTCTCTCGTGGAACCCTTGTTGAAAGAGGCTGATATTAGAGGCTCAGTCAGGAGGAAAGGACTCCAGTTATGAACTTTACGTCCCTTAAAGTGGTGTCCATAGCTTGCAGGAGAGCAGAACCCCTCTCTTAGATGTCCCTTCCTTCTGTCCAAAAAGGTAAAAAAAAAAAAAAAATTAAAAAATAATTAGAGCTCAAAGAGATTGTAAGTCGTTTCTAGACCAGAAGTATAAATTTTCAGAAGAGGAAACTGAGGCTGGAGGGTGATCTATGCAAAGCCACACAGCAAATTAGTGTCAGGACCTGAACTGGAATTTAGGGTTAGTGATTCACCTGTCCAGACCAGTGCTCCATATCTACTTAGCACGGGGAACGAATGAGTCAGCAAGAGAAGTAAGAGAATGAACATGGAAGTGGGTGGGCAGGATTTCTGCTTTCCACCAGGAGCAGTGAGTCCTGCCCCCACAGCTGTGGTGGGTGTATTACCTCAGCACTTAGGAAGGTGGCAAATGTCACATCAGCACTCCTGCTGGGAACCTTTGCTGACCTCTGGCCCTTGCCATCTGCAAATTTCCATAGCGTGGGGCTTAGAAAACTGATAATTTGTTGCATTGCCTTAATGCTCAGTTTTTACAAATTAGGAATAAAATACAAGATGACAGAAGTTGTACTCATAAAAGAAGTTTATGTCCATTGGAAGTTAAGCCATGTTCATTCTTCTCAAATGATTTGGGATTTAGCGTTATGTTAGTTTCCTGATCACAGCCCTTGATGCCAGTTTTCCTGTATGTATCTGTTTGATGCATTGATGTCTATTGACTAAGTATTGAAAATATATTAATAGGTAGGGTTTCCATAACCTGCAGTAGTATTAAAAATCATTTTCAAGGAAAATGGGTCTCTATTTTCACGTATATATTATCCAATAATCAATCTACTTCAGTATAATTAAAGCCAATTTGTATTATTCAGTTGTCTTTTTTTTTTTGAGACGGAGTCTTGCTCTGTCGCCCAGGCTGGAGTGCAGTGGCCGGATCTCAACTCACTGCAAGCTCCGCCTCCCGGGTTCAAGCCATTCTCCTGCCTCAGCCTCCCGAGTAGCTGGGACTACAGGCGCCTGCCACCTCGCCCGGCTAGTTTTTTGTATTTTTTTAGTAGAGACGGGGTTTCACCGTGTTAGCCAGGATGGTCTCAATCTCCTGACCTCGTGATCCGCCCGTCTCGGCCTCACAAAGTGCTGGGATTACAGGCGTGAGCCACGGCGCCCGGCCTGTATTATTCAGTTTTCTACCTCAAAATCCTTCTCCCTTCCCCTAAATTCAAAAACAGAAGCAAGATGCTTCTCTTCAAAATGGCATGATTTCTGGTCCCCATTGCTCTTGCCATTAGACTGTAAATTTCCCTGCTGTACTCAGATAATCAATCTCAAAACCATTTCCAAAAGAAAAAGATATTTCTTATTAACTCACAGCCCAGAAGTTTTATTCAAACTGTGTGCCCTAGATCCTTCCCAGTGGTGGAGGACAAACTGACATATGACATGTGAGGTATCTAGACGCCATGGGGGTCTGCAGGGCAGAAGTATAGAGCTTTGAAAAAACTCTATACTCAGAGTTGGTTGTTTTAAATGTTCTGTCTCACTGCAGTTAATTAAGACAGAAATGAACATCCTTAAACAATGCTATTTCTGATAATGGAAATGAGAAAGTGGAATCAGGGAGTACCATTTTCATACCTTCTCACCTCCCCATCATCAAAAAGGAAAAGCAGCCATTGAGCAAAGGCACAGAACTCTCTCTACTAGGAGTACAGTACTTCACAGCATCATCATGGAATAAGTACAAGAATCTGTTTCTGGGATGGCTGGGTCAAATGGACCATTACTGGGTATATACCCAAAGGATTATAAATCATGCTGCTATAAAGACACATGCACACGTATGTTTATTGTGACACTATTCACAATAGCAAAGACTTGGAACCAACCCAAATGTCCATCAGTGACAGACTGGATTAAGAAAATGTGGCACATATACACCATGGAATACTATGCAGTCATAAAAAAGGATGAGTTCATGTCCTTTGTAGGGACATGGATGCAGCTGGAAACCATCATTCTCAGCAAACTATCGCAAGAACAGAAAACCAAACATCGCATGTTCTCACTCATAGTGGGGAATTGAACAATGACATCACTTGGACACAGGGTGGGGAACATCACACACCGGGGCCTATTGTGGGGAGGTGGGAGGGGGGAGGGATAGCATTAGGAGATACACCTAATGTAAATGACGAGTTAATGGGTGCAGCACACCAACATGGCACATGTATACACATGTAACAAACCTGCACATTGTGCACATGTACCCTAGAACTTAAAGTATAATAATAATAATAAAAAAAGAGTGCTTATTATACAATAACTATAAGGCTGGAAAAAAAAAAAAAGAATCTGTTTCTGCCAGTCCTCTGGAAGTTCTGAGTTCTTTAAAAGCTGAGGGTAGCTCTTTGCCCTTAAACAATCTCCCACTTTGCCTAAGTGGCCCTTCATTGTCAAATGCAAAGTTAAAAGAAAAATAATTTTAAAAAATCCTTTCATCTTCTATTCCCTATCTTTTTTTACAGTCTAACGAACACCTCCCTTTGTGTTTCCCTCTGAACTGTCTTCTTCGTGGCACCTCCTGCTGAATCACACAAGAGAATCTATTTTGGGTTATTTTGTCACTATTTTATGCCTCCTCCCATCCTCCGCAGTTTGACTTCCCAGATGCTCTCGCTTTACTGTCTTTTGAATTTTCCTGCGCTTTCCATCTTCAGAGTGATTTATGATCATCCTTGCCTATTTTTTACTGTGTCAGGAAAAGAGATTGTTGTTATCAGTGGAAAAACACTTCTTTTCCTTTAGCATTATGTCTTGTCTACACATCTTGATCTTTTCAAAATACTTTGCCAGCTCTTCTTATTTTCAGTTCCTATTGTTTTGGTTTCGTTTTTCAGATGAGTTAAGATCAAAGTGGGAGGTGTCCCATCCCAGGAACGGAAGCAGACTTTTGCTTATTTGGCCTATTTATTTGGCCCAGTTGCTGCCAGCTTGAGAAAGATGTCTTGGGCATTTGCATTTTTTCCTATATAGTAGTAATTCTTGGTGTCTTCTGGCTTTGGAGCAGTGATGAGTGGAAAGGAGAAAGGTTAAGATTTTGAAAGATGGCAACTTCTAGCAATCTTATTTGAAGAGTAAGAAAAAAATCTCTGCCAAAGAAATAGTCCCGAAATGCTGTTGCAAGCTTAAATTCAAAAACGTACATTCACTTGCTGGAATTGTTGTTGCTTTTTACAAAGCAGTATTAATGCAGAGTAATGAGATACAATCTGTCTGTACCAGCCAAAGCAAGTGAAAACTCATTGCCCTGGTCGAAGGTGAGGTTTCAGTTCATCCATGTAAACCTGCACCGAAAATGGAAACTCTCTTGCTGACTTCATTAAGGAGTTGCACCTAATACTGAAATCTGCCTAATGGTTGAACAAATGTGTTTTGCTGACATTGGGTTGAGTCATGAAAAGTAATTTCTTCCTAGACAATATTTGCTAGTACTGTCCGTTTGCCAATGTAAAATGAAATTTGGAAAATTAGACCCTGCCATGGGTGTATATACACATTGACAAGTGGTTTTCTTTCTTTCTCTTTTCTTTTCTTTATTTTTTTTTTGAGACAGAGTCTCGCTCTGTCGCCCAGGCTGGAGTGCTGTGGTGTGATCTCCGCTCACTGCAAGCTCCGCTGCCTCCCGGGTTCATGCCATTCTCCTGCCTCAGCCTCCCGAGTAGCTGGGACTACAGGCGCCCACCACCATGCCTGGCTAAGTTTTTTGTATTTTTAGTAGAGTCAGGGTTTCACCGTGTTAGCCAGGATGGTCTCGATCTCCTGACCTTGTGATCTGCCCGCCTCAGCCTCCCAAAGTGCTGGGATTACAGGTGTGAGCCACCGCGCCCCGCCAACAAGTGGTTTTCTAATAAAGTTTTCAGTTCCCCATTTGCTCGTTTTTGTATGTTCATGTTTAGTGGACCATATGTATTTTTTTCCAGAAGACGTTTTGAAATCATCTATTCATATAGAAAAAATGTGTTTATTTTCTCAGAGTGTTTTTTTCTCGGTGGTTCTTAAGACTGCCATGTTCAAAACATTTCTCGAGTGTTTCCACTCGACTTGAATTTCAAAGGCTGGTTCTGGGCATGAAACTCCTGATGAGTATAATGACAGAACCATTGAGAAAACGGTTTCTTGAAACAACCAAGGCCTACTTTCTGGTCATGTAAAAATGAGTTATCACCTCTTCAGCCACTACCAAGCTCAAAGTAGGGGAGGTGACTTAACATAAAAATTAAGAGGCCAAGACTAAGAAGATTATGTTTAATAAATATAATTGAAAAGTCTTGAGCTTACGCATGACAGAGGGATAGCAAAAGTTCAAAATGTTCAGAATGTTGTTGCTGAAATCCACTTTCCCAATTCTCCCACATTTTGCAGATAGGAAAAAGGCTTGTGTAGATGTGAAATCAGTTTCCCAAGTTTGCACAGCTGATAAATAACATAACCAGAATGAGAACTCAGGTTTTCTGGTTTCTAGTCCACTGCTTTTTTTCTTCTCTTCTCTTTTCTTTCATGGCAAGTTCAATATGAAGTAACTGAGATATAGTTGCCAAAATCTGTATTACAAACTCAGGAAAAAGAAGAATAGAACAGAGCATAAGCCTACCTCCTTGTCAGCAATCAACTTAAGCACTAAATAAATATTTATTGAGTAGCCACGATGTGCCAGACATGGAGCTAGGCCCAGCGTTACAAAGGACTATATAAGGTATCATCGAACAGCTGTTTTATAATTTTCAGCAGCTATTATTATTATTATTATTGTTGTTTTGAAACAGGGTCTCCCTTTGTCACTCTGGCTGGAGTGCAGTGGTGCGATCACAGCTCACTGCAGCCTTGACCTCCCGGGCTCTTAGGTGGCCTCTTAGGTTCTTTACCGGTCTAAAGGCCCATGGTTCCTGGAAAAGCTTGTATAAATGTTTTCATGATGAAGTTTTATACATAGATTCCGCACAGGAGTAACAGTGTGTATTCTAGACCAGCCGTAAGACTGAGGAGAGGGTCCCAGACTTTGTACTCTGCCATGCATGGGTCCAGCCTGGGTCCCAGCAGAGCAGAAGCAGAAGGGTGTGCTGCTCCCCACTGAGTTGCCAGCACCTCATTGCATCAGGCTACACAGTGGTAACGAGAAAATACATAGTTTTTAATATGGAAAATTTTCCAAACTGCAAAATGAATATGCTCTGTTTACAAAAGTGTAACCATTACTGAAATCCCTACATGAAAGTGAAAATCCTCCATCACTCCACCCACCCAGTAAAGCGGTTTGGCGTACACTTCTCTAGATGCTTTTTTGAATATATTAACATATGTCATTTCTTAATAAAAATCTAGTTATGTTCTACTTAGTAACTTTGTTTTGTTACTTAATTATCTTAGGTATTTTAGATGTTACTGTATTTATTTGAAAAAGGCTTATACAACATTTCATTGAATGGAAGTATCGTTTTAAACCATCATTATATATATTTTTCCCTTTTTTTTTTTTTTTTTGAGACGGAGTCTCGCTCTGTCACCCAGGCTGGAGTGCAGTGGCGTGATCTCAGCTCACTGTAAACTCTGCCTCCTGGGTTCATGCCATTCTCCTGCCTCAGTCTCCTGAGTAGCTGGGACTGCAGGTGTCCGCCACCACGCCCGGCTAATTTTTTTTGTATTTTTATTAGAGACGGGGTTTCACCGTGTTAGCCAGGATAGTCTCGATCTCTTGACCTCGTGATCCGCCCGCCTCGGCCTCCCAAAGTGCTGGGACTACAGGCTTGAGCCACCGCGCCTGGCCATTTTTTCCTATTTTTAAAACAATAATACTATAACAACTTCCAAAGGATATTGACCTTTGTGGTTGCAAAATAAAGGTGACAGGTGACTCTTGGAAATGAGAGAAATACACCACTAGATTTTTAGATGGCTGCATGCGTGTTTGTGTGGGAGAAGAAGGACATAACAGAGGGAGTTGGTCATAAAAATGTATTGAATTTGTAGACTGTAATTTCTCTGCAGAGAACATTGTGACATTTTATTGTGTCTACATACTGACCTCAGTGGTTTCAAAGCAGTGCTACTGAAGTTAATGGAGAAAAATTCTCCTATTTACCTGAATCCTCCAATACAACTCGCACCCAAAGTGTGGCAGTAACCCAGGGAGCTGCAAGACCAGGAACCCTGGAACCATTTGGAAGGAGAGCACAGTGGTTTATGTATGGCTTCGCCTTTGATTCTGGGCATTATCCAGAGAAATAGTTCAAATATTGATATCCAAATGTAAGAACTGGTATTCTGTATCTACTGTTGAAGTTCAAAATTCTTCAGAATGCCCTGTTGTGCGGGGGGCACCTTGTAGTAATTAGAAATCCTCTTGATATCAGAAAAAATGGTAGGCGAGGTTTTCTCCTGAACTTTGCTTTATAAGTAAGTACATAGGAAAAGGGGGCCTCCAGCATAATCGTGCTTGCTTTATTTGTAAAGGCCCTAAAAGCACATTAGAATACAAACTAACGTTATTGATTTTTTAAATTACTAGACTTTATTTTAGATTTAAAAAAGAATTGAAGGCCGGGCGCGGTGGCTCAAGCCTGTAATCCCAGCACTTTGGGAGGCCGAGACGGGCGGATCACGAGGTCAGGAGATCGAGACCATCCTGGCTAACACGGTGAAACCCCGTCTCTACTAAAAAATAAAAAAAAATTAGCCGGGCGAGGTGGCGGGCGCCTGTAGTCCCAGCTACTCGGGAGGCTGAGGCAGGAGAATGGCGGGAACCCGGGAGGCGGAGCTTGCAGTGAGCTGAGATCCGGCCACTGCACTCCAGCCCGGGCGACAGAGCGAGACTCCGTCTCAAAAAAAAAAAAAAAAAAAAAAAAAAAAAAAAAAAGAATTGAAGGCTTAGGTGGGAGGATTACTTGAGGCCAGGAGTTTGAGACCAGCCGGGGCAACATAGCAAGACCCTGTATCCAGAAAAAATTTTTAAACATTGCTGGGCATGGTGGTGGACAGACATGCGTCTGGTGTTTTTCGTATGATTAGGCTGGGATTATGTGTTTTGGGGAGGAAGATCACAGATGTAAAATGCCATTTTCAGCATGTCATATCATGGGTCCATATTATCAACATGTTGACTGTTGATGCTGACCTTGATCACCCGGTTGACATAGTACTTGTTGGGTTTCTCCACGCTAAAGTTACCCCCGTAATGTCCCTTTCAGAAGGAAGTCGCCATGCACAGCCTATACTTAAGGAGTAAAGAGCTATGTTCCACTTATTTAAGGGCAGAGAATCTGCATAAATGATTTGGAAGACTCTTGCATGGAGGATATGTCTTTTCTCCTGTTCTATCAATTTATTCAATCATTGATTTATATCATGAATGTAAATAAATGGAATCATGGATATTTATTCTATACCTTGACTTACAGTCCAATATCACTTCATCTTGTTGCTCAGGTTGTGTCAGCTTTGGACATTGGGAGCTCTTTGAATTAACTCCTGTGCCCCTTTGTCATAGCCCATCAATTAAAAAAAATTGTTTTTAGGATTTCCTTACTTTCTGACACTAGAAGATATTCCAAGCTCATCTTGCATGTTTTCTTCCCCAGTCCTAGAATCAGCCATTTCTTCCAGGAACCCTAGTTCCTTTCATTGGAGAGTGGTATCAGAAACCAACTTCAGGTACTATGTACCCTTGTGGCTATTGGCATTTTTGGTTTTTTTTTGGTACTTTTAACTGACAGAGCAAAGAAAGATATGTATATATATTAAGAGTAGTGTATACACATATCTATAAACATTCCTATATGTAACAATCTATGTCTCTAGTAAGCTAAACTTGAGTGCTGATTGATATCTTCAACTCTATGCAGTATCACATGGACTATTCTAGCCTTCTCCCCTTGCTTAGTTATAAATTCTACTCCCACAGTGAGAAACCTGTCTCACACCATCTGCCCTCCATTTACTTAGTTGTTCAGTTCCAGTATACATAGATAGCAGTGTCAACATTGTTAGCCTATAACCCCTGTGGGAAACAACTTAACTGTGTTTACATGCAGTTCCTATAGCCTGTAGTCTTACAGACTTCATTCATTTCCACAGTTACTTAGGTTAGCATCTTTTCCTCTCTCACTTCAGTGACGTTGTTTCATACATGGTAATACAGTTAGATTCTCCTGTCATTGTCTTCATTCTTTCCTGAAGTCTCCTGACCTAAATGATTTTATTTTATGTATTTAATTTTTTTGAGGTGGAGTTTCACTCTTTTTGCCTAGGCTGGAGTGCAATAGCATGATCTTGGCTCACTGCAACCTTTGCCTCCCAGGTTCAAGTGACTCTCCTGCTTCAGCCTCCCGAGTAGCTGGGACTACAGGCGTGTGCCACCATGCCGGGGCTAATTTTGTAGTTTTAGTAGAGACAGGGTTTCAACTCGAGTGATCCACCCACCTCGGCCTCCCAAAGTGCTGGGATTATAGGCATGAGCCACCGCGCCTGGCCTAATTAAAAAAAAAAATTGCATGCATTAAGTTTCACTCTGTGCTGTGAAGTTTGGCGAGTTTTGACAGATGTGTAGTGTCATGTATCCGCTATTACAGCATAATACAGAATAGTGTATCACCCTAAAAATCCCCTGTGTTTTATTTTTTTCTCCTCCCCCGACACCCTGGCAGCCACTAATATTTTCATTGCCTCTATAGTTTGCCGTTTCCAAAAGGTCATGTAATTGGAATCATACAGTAGGTAACCTTTACAGACTGGCTTCTTTTGCTTAGCAATGTGCACTTAAGATTCCTCTATATCTTTTTGTGGCTTGATAGCTTGTATCTTTTTTTTTTTTTTTTGCTAGATAATATTCTACTGGGTGGATGTACCACAGTTTGTTTATCCAGTTACCTACAGAAGTACATTTTAATTGCTTCCAGTTTTGGGCAATTATGACTAAAGCTACTACTAATGATTCACATGCACGTTTTGTGTAGACATAAGGTTTCAGCCTAACTGGGTAAATTCCTAGGAGCATGAATGCTAGATTGTATGGTAAGAGCAGGTTTAGTTTATAAGAAACTGCCAAACTGTCTTCCAAAGAGGCTGCACCATTTTGAGTTCCCACCAGCAATGAATGGGAGTTCCTGTTGCTTGCCATCCTTACCGGCATTGAATATGTCAGTTTTGTGAATTTAGCCATTCTAATAAATGTTTAGTGGCATCTCATTGTTTTAGTTTGCAATTCCCTAATGACAAATGATGCCAAGCATCTTTTCATATGCTTTTTCCCCCCATTTGTGTACCTTCTTTAGTGAAGTGACTGTTCAGATCTTTTGCCCATTTTTAAATCAATTTTTTTTAATTGTTGAGTTTTAGGAGTTTTAAAAAATATTTTCAGTCTTTATCAGATCCTTACATAGATGGTCCTTAGTTACAGGTCCTTTATCAGATATGTGTTTTGCAAATATTTTCCCCTTTCTGTGTCTTATCTTCTCATCCTCTTACCAGCGTCTTTCATGTGTTTTTACATTTTATTGCCATTTTCTTTACTCTCAGAGAGTAGCTGTAGGGTTGAATTCTTCTGGTGGTAGGCAAGATCAATTATTTTGATACAGTCAGTGCTTTCTTCCTCCCCTTTCTATATTGATAACCACTGGTCTAGATTCCCACTGCTAAGCCAAGCCCACCACACTTTGGAGCCTGCCCTTGTTGACTTAACTAGATAGAAGCAATGAAGAGGTGCACAAAATCCTGGGAGACTTGGTGCTTAGTTCTGTCTCTGCTCATTATCAGCTGCATGGCTTTGAAAAGACAGTGGTATTTCTCTGTGCTGCAGTTACTTTGGATCTGATACTCTTTAAACTAACAGTGCATAGAATATGATTCACGAGCATAAGTTTTACTGGCAAAGTATTTGATTACCCTTACTGAGTGTCAAGGTTGACTACTACAAATAGCTTTTAAAACAGATGCCTATGCCCACTTCTGTTTACTCATGGTCATTTAGGGAGCTAAGGTTAAAGCTGTAACTGGGTGATTTCTAGGAAATAGGTTCAAGCAGTTCTAGATATTTCACTTAACACACGAGGATGTTGGGGACCTGTTTGCTCTTCTTTTAATACATCATGTTTACTGTGCACTTTGAAATCTACCCCAGACCTAACATGAGCTCTCCTTTGGAAAGTGCTTCCCAAAATGGAGCAACTACTCTATGAAACCTTCTTCTGATATTTATTAAAGTAGAAAGGTTTAGAGCAGCAGTTCTAGTGTTGTTTCATCTTCTTCATTCCTCTTCTCTAATGTATATGAATGCATTTTTTATATTTAGCTTGAATTTCAATTAGAACAGCCTAAGTCAACTGTGGGGAAGATAGTAATATACAGCCAAGTCCGATTTTTGCCTTGGTAAGATATTTCTGTTATTCTATATGCCAAGGAAAGTTACTGAAGAATTTTAAGGAGAATAATGATGTGATTTGATAACTTTTTTGTTTTTTGTTTTTGGAGAGGTCACCCTTGAAGGTGCATATAAAAGGGATTTTAGTTGGACATGAGCAAAAGCAGAAAAACATATTAGGGAGTGATCACAATAGGCAAAGCTACAAAATATCTTGGACCATCTGGTGGCAGTGGAGTTGGGGAGAAGGCATCAGATTTGAAGCTTCTTTGGGAGGTAAAGCTAACCAGATTTGCTGTTAGATTGGATCTGAGTGGAAAATATGACAACGAACCACACTGGTTTGCCCAAGAATGTCTTGATTTAACCACTGAAAGTCCCACATCCTAGAAACCCCATCTGGAATGGATGGTCGCCCTGGTGGAGGAACACCCACACTTCAAAATCAGGGGTTGGATCCACGGATCATAAAGTTTCTTTTCCCTACTTCTCAAGTTCTTTGTTGCTGTGATTCTGTGAAACATTCCTGCAGAGCCGTTTTCCCTCAATTAACAGACAGTCTAAGGGCGATTGTTTTTTTCAGGTAGGTCTAGGGCAGATATTGCAGAAGAAGGCATCCTGTATAAGAATAACACATCCCATCCTTTGTAACACCTATGTGAAAGAAAATTCTCTATGGTGGGAGAAATTTAGTTTCCGTAAAAGAAATAATGTTTGAACTCTAGAGTCTGGGGAATGGAAAACTGTGACTCCATCCTTCTGAAAGATCCTTGAAGAGGCCAGGCACGGTGGCTCATGCCTGTAATCCCAGCACTTTGGGAGGCCGAGGCGGGCGGATCATGAGGTCAGGAGATCGAGACCATCCTGGCTCACATGATGAAACCCTGTCTCTACTAAAAATATAAAAAATTACCTGGGTATGGTGGCAGGCTCCTGTAGTCCCAGCTACTTAGGAGGCTAAGGCAGGAGAATGGTGTGAACCCGGGAGGTGGAGCTTGCAGTGAGCCGAGATTGTGCCACTGCACTCCAGCCTGGGCAACAAAGCAAGACTCCATCTCAAAAAAAAAAAAAAGATCCTTGAAGAGCAGATTGGACATTCATTTATCTGACATCTGCCCAGAATCAAAGGAAAGCTTGGCATGACTTCTTGGGGTCACTTTTTTGATTCTTTGACAAGTGGTTTGGGTTCTATAGCAAAAGAAGTTGGAATATGCAAAATTTAGTCAGTACTTATTGTTACTGCCCAACATAAATGTTTAACATTCCATTTTCTCAGATACAGGTGGCATCTATGAGAATTTCTTTGAGAGGCAGTCAACCTACAGCTGTTAAATTCAGCCTCTCTGCAGCATCTATCAAGAGACCACTGGTAAAGAAGCATGTAGTAAGATGCCCATTTCTTAGTGTTCCTATCCACTCAGCTTTTTTTCTCACGTTGGAATCTGGTCTGCCCTCCCTCATTTCTGGTAGAGCATTGCTTCTTGTTTGCTTTCTTTCTGCAAACTGCACACACAAGTGCAAACATTTTGACTAATGTCACCTATGAAGCCTTGAACCTACCCATGGGGAAATACTCAAAGTCATTTCAAAATCCTGTAAATGAGAGCATCTTTACAAGAAAGAGAAACTGCTAAGTGTCAAGTATCACTTCATAATGCAGCTCTTGACTTGTTATTATTCAAGAATGCCAAGCCTTTCATCTTCTTTGCAAGCCTGCCCTGGAATTGATTTAATCAGCTTTCTGTGCTTGGTGGGAAGTTGTGGTGTGGGAGTAGTTTCTCACCAACTCTCACATATACTCTTTATAAAATAAGTACATCTTTCTTTCAGGAGGTGGTTTATCAAGGTTGATCTGGAAGCTTACTATTTTCCGTGATGCTCCATCTCCTTAGCAATTCACAAGTAAAGTAGTTGGACTGTATTGGCCTGTCTCTGACACGATCACTTGAAAACAACCTTTCGGCGGCATTCATCATGTATTATTCCCACAACCAAAATCATGTATTAGTTGGGGCCAGGTGCGGTGGCCTCATGCCTGTAATCCTAGCACTTTGGGAGGCCAAGGCGGACAGATCACTTGAGGTCAGGAGATTGAGACCAGCCTGGCCAACGTGGTGAAACCCTGTATCTACTAAAAATACAAAAATTAGCCGGGCATGGTGGTGCACATCTATAATCCCAGCTACTCAGGAGGCTGAGACAGGAGAATCGCTTAAACCTGGGAGGCGGAGGTTGCAGTGAGCTGAGATTGTGCCATTGCACTCCAGTGTGGGGGACAAGAGCGAAACTCCCTCAAAAAAAAAAAAAAAAAAAAAAAAAAAAAAGAAAAAAAATCATGTATTAGTTGGCTTGAGATCAGGCAAAATTATGATTTCACTATTTAAATGTGAAGGTTTCTAACTTGCAGTTATTATTTAATGGCCAGGAGAATAAGACTCATGCTTATGGTAATTAATATTTATTTAGCATCATATGGTACCTACAGCATCATATAGCAGCCTTCCCAGCAACCCTCTGAGGTGTGTGTTATTATTCCTACTGTACATGTGAGGAAACGGAGGTTGAAAAACTTTGAGGTGTTTGTGAAAGCTGACATCGCTAATAAGCATCAGAGATAGGTTCGCAACTGCTGTAGAAGCCATAAGACAATCAAAGCCATGATTTTATCTTTAGGCTTCTCTTCTGCCATATCTTCTCAGGTAATTTTAAAGAGCCTTTAATCTAGTCATGAGACATCCAGAGTGTCTAAAACCTTTCAGGCCGGTGTTGCTTCCATTGTAGCTGGCTATATGGAGGCCCCTTGTCACTTGGGCCACCAGGAGAAGATGGCTGCTTCTCATCCCAGATCCTCTAGCTGGGTATAACTGGTGCCAGTGATACTCATCTTGGGTGGAGAGGATGAGAACTTAGTATCCCTCTGGTCCCTATACTGCCCAGGTTCCCACCACACAATTCAGCTCAGTTATTGGCTTCTTTCTCCTTTTTCCTTTGAAATATGTCATTTGTCTATTCAAGACTTGTTAAGTCCCTGCTTCATATAGAACCCTGTAGTAGATACTGTGAGAGAAACAAAAGAGTAAGACCTTCAGCTGTAGGACATTCAGGTAGAGATTTCCTGCAGATGGATGACAGGGGGATTCTCCGTTTCAGAGATAGATAAGAACTGTGAGTATGGATTTGTGAATCATGCGTATAATGAGGTTCTATGAATCGAAGTGAAGCAGCAGCATGGTTATTTGGAAAGGAATTTGGAGTGAGAAGGTCTGGGTTAGTCTCATTTCTGACTATTACTAGATACCTCTGGCAATCTTTATAACCTCAACTAAACCTAAGATCCCTTATCTATAATAGTTGTATTATGTATATAGAAATAAGTGTGTATTACACATTGTGGTTTTTATATATATTATATATTTATATAAGTATACATATATATAAATATATATAATACCAAATATAATATTTTATTTATATATATATATTAAAAAAAACCCAAAGCTCTCCACCAAAGCTCTGGAATCTGGAAGGCAGAAATTTCTTTGTATTTGTGTATCTGTGGTTCCATATATATATATGTGTGTGTGTGTGTCTATACATATACAGATGCACACAAAGTTCCTTGATTAGTCCCTGGCACATACTAATCACTCAAGAAGTTGGCCTAATTACTATTTAAAAGCAGCCTAGTATTATAGTCAGTAAGCCCTGCCATGTGCTTTCACCAGTTACTCAAGTTTTCTACTCTCTGTTCCCTCATCTGTAGATATTTTTTGTATGTGTGAGTGTGCCTAACACATAATAATCATCCAATAAATGGTAGGCATTGTTAACATTGTTAACAATTAGTTGATATAAGAGTTAGTGGGTATAGATGAAATTCATGGAAGCTTCATGTTTAGATAGATGGGCCCCAATGGGAATTTCTCATCTGTTTTTTCCATTAGTCGGAATCAATTGTCCAGACTGGTAGGAGAGTCTGCTCCTCACCATTCTGATATTCAACAGAGATAGAGACAGGGACCTAGAAAAGACAGGTGATGGCTGGGCGTGGTGGCTCATGTCTGTAATCATAGCACTTTGGGAGACCAAGAGAGGTGGACCACTTGAGGTCAGGAGTTCAAGACCAGCCTTGGCAACATGGTGAAACCCCATCTCTACTAAAAATACAAAAATTAGCCAGGCATGATGGCACGTGCCTGTAATCCCAACTATTTGGGAGGCTGAGGCAGGAGAATTGCTTGAACTGGGGAGCAGAGGCTGCAGTGAGCTGAGACTGTGCCATTGCACTCCAGCCTGGGTGACAGAGCAAGACTCTGTCTTAAAAAAAAAAAAAGACAAGTGAACTGGAATTGCCATAGGTGACCTATTTGGAGATAAAGGTGAGAAACAGAAGTAGAAGCAAAAACTAGCTAAAGTTTCAACACTGTGTAGGGAAAAGGTGAGATCAGTTTATTTTATTAATTTAAAAGAATATAACCAAATAAAATAACAAATTTATAGGCTTACAGATTCATTAACTTCAGTAAGCATCGTAGTTTGGCTGTCAAAATAGCAAAAGCGGCTAGCCCCGTAACAATAATTAGAATGATGGATGGTTCTAGAAAGTCACAGTTCATCAAAAATAATTTCCAAAAGCTGTTGTTATAAGTTTATGTAAGTAGTCTTTAGTTGTACACATTATTTAAGAAGCCCTAATATCTTTAAGGGGGACTATTAGCAGATTGGAGAATGTTTTTATTAAAATCTGGTGATTAGGTGATTTCTGAAATTTAAGTGTGTGAGAAATAGTCAAATGGAATTGAACTGAGTAAATGATAAAAACGTGAAACTCTGTAAGTGTAATCTGTTTGTAAGAGGTATTATCTTAGACTAGATTATCAGCTCTAGCTCATCCTTGACTGAAAGGAGATTCACTTTAAAAATGAATTTAATAATAGCTCCACATGCTTTTTTGGCAATGCCAAGTGCCAACGTCTGTGATTATCTGTCATTACCTACATAGCAGAGCCACCCTCATGGGCAAGCAGGGTCAGGGGCTCCAGGCTCAGCCTTGTTCCTGGGGTCCTGGGCTATAAGGCCGGGGTCAGGCAGGGCTGACCACCAGACATAGATCAAGGTGATATAGGCGATCCTAGGAGTGAAAATCCCAATCAGACAGCCCCTCTGAAGAGGCTCCTAGTGAGGACCAAGAGGCAGGACGGAGGCTGCGAACACAGGTTCACATGAGGAGAGGGTACAAACCTGGATAGGGAATGAAGGAGGAAGTGCTTCTCTGAGTCACTGGGGTAGGGTCTCAAGTACATCTGAGGTGATACTTGCAAGCCTTCACCAAAGCTCTGAAATCTGAAGAGCAGAAGATTTTTTCCCAAACCCTAAGAAAGTGATTTAGTAAGGTACGATTGAGGTTTGCTTTCCGAGAACCAATTTAGCATTTAACTCTCCTCTAACGTGGCATATAGTAAGAATCCAGTAAATCACAGGTAGTAATAGTTATAACATGGAAAAACCGGCCTTTGGGGGCCATAGTTGAGCAATGCCATTTATTACTAGGCAATGTATACTGGATGCTGCTTTGGAAAGGAGTGATTCCTTGTGGCTGGTGACTCATGCTGTGTTCTCTTGGAAGGGTCTTTAGGAAGTGGAAGATGTGGTGTCCCATCCTTCCCTTGTCTGTCCCACCTGCTTGCCCTGCCTGTACGCCACCTCTGACTTTCCTTTCCTACCACGTGGCCTGGTCCTGGACATATGTGGTGTTTGCAGCAAACAGAAGTCTAAACATTTTGAAGGAGGGCCCAGCCCCACTTCGGCCACTTATCAGACCTGAATTATGTGGACACCGCTGGGTTTCTTTAAAATAACTTCAGATCTAGTCTTGAGTGGATCAAGAAAGATTTTCTTAATGAAACAAACAAAAACAGCAATCCCGTCCTTTATGAATTTACTTGTTTTGGAAAACGTAATTTCCACATTGGACAAGAGAAAAGGTGAATTCCAGTAGGTGACGGCACAACCTGGGTATCACTCCCCTCTCTAGTGACACATGGGTCACGCTCTGTCACCCTCATCTGTCAATACCCTTCTACATTTTAGAATTTCTCTGGCATTCAAAACCTTCAAATTTTAAAATCAGAACCTTGTTTTCCGGCTAACCCATCCAGATTTTCCAACTTCCTGCATTTTTGTCTTATAGGTTATTATACAGTGCCTATTTAAAACAGGCAATACTCTACAGATATCATAGAAAATTTAGAGTTTGATTGCTCTGCCTATGAAGTAGCCATTCTTTATTCCTTTGCTTTCTTAATAAACTTACTTTCACTTAAAAAAAAGAGACAACTCAGCCTTCATTTATAAGTATTTTAAGAAACAACCTGTTCTTTCATTAATTGGACATTATTGACTATTTTAAAACAAACATACAGGGTGATCTTCCCCCCACACTGCCCCCAGCAATCACCAGCGAGCCTAATCATGTTTTGGCTCTTTTACACAGAAGTATTTTACAAGAATGGCAAACTAACGTTGGATCAGATGGAAAAACTTTCCCAGAAGGAGGGCGGTGTCCAAACTCTTACAGCAGTGTAGCCAGTAAGTGATACTGTCCTTGCAGTTGCCAGGGCAAAAGCATACATCGCTGCCTTTTACCTGAGCAGCATGTGTCAGGGCACGCTCTTAACCTCTAATTACTTCCTTCTAAGATGGCAGACTAGAGTGATGGGAAGCGTATGGAGTCAGGTTGGGTCCAATCCTGGCTGAGTGACCACTGGCAAGTTGTATATCTCCTCAGAGCCTTGCTTTCCTCCTTGGTAAAGTGAGGATAATAATGCTGACTTCATGGACTTATTGTCCAGATTAAGAACAAGCTGCCAGGCCCCCAGAAAGTGCTTAGTGGGGTGCAGGGTCTGCCCTTGTGCTGGCTACTCTACCTACTGGGGCACTGCTACCCATCTGGAATCTCACTCTATCAACAATAAGTGAAACTTGCCTTTCTCCACTGACAAATTCTCTCAGCCTCTATTTGGCTTACTTGAAATTTGACAGTGTATCTGTCTGACCCATAAAGAGAGGAATTTAGACAAGCTTGAAATGCATCATATTAAGTCCTGTCTCCACAAAGAAAACACTTTTTTTTTTTTTTCACTTCTGTGAAAAGGCTGCAGAGACTTGGTGACTGGCCATGAGTCAGCCCAGGACTGACTGTGATGTAGCTGTGGTCCTTAATCCCTTCCCCACAAAAGATTTGATTTTAAATGCCTTGTCACACTTGTTGAAATATGGGAAGTGGTATTGTGAGAAAACAAAACAAAACAAAACAGGACTTGGTTTAAACTAATTTTAATACTCTGTTAGATTTTGCTTCTTTTGCAGTACCTAGCACCTTAGCAGTAGTTAAGTTTATAAAAATGAGACTCGCAATCTTTTGGCCAAAATAATGAGCCACTTTCTTCTCCTGAGGGACGATGAGTGCTCTTTTACCAAAGAAGAGTGACAATCCTAGATCACATGGCTGAGAGCTTAACTAGGTGCTAGGCACTATTCTAAGCTCATTTTCTTTCAAATATTCTAAGTACTTTTCTAAGCACTATTTCATGTGCATTGAGTATTTTAAGTATTTTTCAGGTGCTTAGAGCATTCCAGATACTTTTCAGTGTTTGTTCAGAGCCAACCTATGAAGTAGGCACTCTTTACTCTCCAAATTTACCCTGATCACATTCTCCACTGTTACACCCTACTTCAGGCCCCTGGCATCTCTTGCTCCAATGGTGTGATAGTCTCATAACTATTGCTTCCATCTTTACCCATTTCCACCTCTTCTCTTCATAGCAACCAACATGATACTCTTAAAACACAGATAATATCAAAGCATTTTTCTTCTCATTCAGAAAAAACACAACAATAACACAACAAACAGACAAAGGCCTCCACTCACTTTCCAGCGTACTTAAATTCCAAATTCCTCACCGATAGTCTTCCTACAGTCTTTAAAGCCCCTGTGTGTCTGTATTTTCCCGACTCTTCACCTTCCTCCCTTGGCTTCAGCCTCAGCAGCTTCCCTGCTGTTTCTCAACTACACCAGACACCACTCTGCCCCAGGGCCTTTGCACGTCCTGTTGTCAGTACTTGAGATATCTTTCCCTAGATAGCCCTATGACTCAGGTTCTCTCACAGACTTTCACTTCACTGAGGTTTCTGCTCAAACACAGTCTTTTTAGAGAGGCCTTCCCTGACCCCTGATTTAAAAATAGTGCCTATGATACTCTCCATACCCTTACCCTGCTTTGTCTTTTAATGGCATTTATCATTATGAATGGAATCTATTTTTATGCATTGATTATCTGTCTCTTCTCTTTAGACTGTAAGTTTCACAAGGGCAGTGACTTTGTTTTGTTCATATCATATTCCAGCACTTAGAACAGTATTTGACTTGTGGTGGTGCTCCATATAAATAAATTGTGAGATATTATTTGAATGCAAAAATAGTGCCCATTTAAATGAATCATTTGACAAGTAGACCTGTATAATCACTCTTACAGTCGTGAGATAGGACAGTTTCCCCCACCCTTCCACAGTCAGTCCCTGCCCACCTCCCACTCCCAGCCCCAGGCCGTCACTGACCTGCTTTCTATCACTGCAGGTTAGGTTTGTCTTTTCTAGAATTTTGTATACGTGGAATCCTACAGTATGTGCTCTTTTGTGCCTGGCTTCTTTTTCTCAGCATAATGTTTTTGAGATTCATCTATCTTATTGCATGTATCAGAAGTTTATTCCTTTTCATTATTGAGTACCATTACTTTGTATGGATATATCATAGTTTACCAGTTCACCTGCTGCTACGAATATTTGGGTTGATTCTGGTCTTTGGATGTGATAAATAAAGCTGTCCTGAATGTTTATACATAGGTCTTCCTGAAGACACACATATTCATTTCTCTCTACTAAATACCTAGATGTGGCTTAAAATATATTTTGAATGAATTTTGGAAGTGAAGAATTGGAGCCTTAGAGAGCGTCAGTGACATTCCCAAGAACACACAGCCAGTGTGTTGGAGTGGAGTTCCCACCTGGGTGGCTTAACTCCTAAGTGCCTGAGTTTTGCGTCTTTCACTGAAGGTAAATTATTTTCTATAGCCCAGGCAGCGAAGGAGTCTGGCCCATGCTTTAGTGTGGCCAGCCCTCTGCTCCTGGAGACAGGACAGTAGACAGACCTGAGCAGAGGTTGCACACCCACTTCCCCATTGATTCCCTTCTCCCTCTGCCCCAATCCCACTGCTGTTCCCTGGCTTTCTCCTCTGAGCACAGAGCAGTCATGGCTGTATTCAGGGAAAAGCAGACGTTGCAGCTCCTATTCTGATTGGAGCACATGGTGTGCTCCCCTCTAGCTGGAGGCTTCTCAGCCTGCATACAGGCTTGCTTTCACATCTGGGACTCTCCACTGGGCACTTGCTAAACATGTGATGCAGAATTATTATAAAGGATAGAATCCCTCAGCAGATTACAGCCTAATTGAAAGGATGGCAAACAAATTACATGAATACAGTTTTTATAAAAGGTTGCAGAAATACAACTATCTACCCATGTATGGGCCGTCTCCATTTTAGCAATGTAGAAAGTGGATGGCAGCAGTAAATACTTTATACCAATAGGATAAAGGAAGAGAATGAGGGAGAGTGAATTTCAGGGGTGTTTAGCATTGCACCTTTCAAAGAGTAGTCAGAGTAGAGAAAGGTAAAAGAGACTGCAAGGATTACAGGTACCTGGGCCTCAGGCAGCATCACGAGTGTAAAATAGGGGCTAAATAAGCAGCAGAAAGGACTTCCTTCACTGTAACTTCCTTTACAAGTTCTCCAGCCTTGAAGAGATTCTATTTTATATTGTTCCCTTCTGCACTGGGAGCATCCTGGCTAATATACGGGCCAGTGATACCCAAAACCTAGTGTGTGAGGAGTACCTGGTGGTGTGTTGAAAGCATAGATTCCCACAACCTATTCCCAGCAACTTGAAGCTAATTGATCTGGGATAGGGTTTAGGAATCTGCATGTTTAGCAATTCCTAGATGATTGTGATGCGTGTTGTCAGGAAACCATACTTAGGAGAAAGAGTGATCCAAGCCCAGCATCTTCCTCGGTGAGCAAGGTTCAGTGAGAGCCCAGGAAGGTAACTGACTGGAGGCCAGCTGAGTTGCCTCATTCCCAAGGTGAGCCTCCTGACCTGTGGTTGCTCACCCATCGCTAGGCCTGATCTTCATGGAATCCCATAAGAGGTGAATGCAAAAGATTAATGTGTTATTTAGAACACAGCACCCTGTCCCCTGCAGTGTGTTGCTTCTTCCTTTTTGTGCTGAAAGCTCTATAGCTCTTGTAAATAGAATTCCCCATTGGCTTGTGTTATTGCGCTAATTGCTTGGTATTTTTGTCTTCTATTGTCTTTTCCTTTCCTGTGTTCCAAAATGAACAGCCTGATGTTGACCTGTCTCCTCTACATCATAGGGTTGTGGGGAGAATTAAATGAACTGATGTGTGTAAAGCATGTAGAATAGGGCCTGGCACACAGCAAGCACTTAGTAAATGTTTGTTGTCATCATCATCATCACCACCATCATTTCATGGGTATAAATTCGCACATTTGTATTAATATAGATCCATACATATGATTAAATCTTCTGTTCAAATGCTTTTATTGGTTCCCAGTGTCCTACTTAAGAGGACCCAGCTTCTAGCCTGGAAGCCACGGTTGGCCTCAGCCTTCCTGGTCAGTCTCAGCTTTTCCTTTCACCTATACAGTGTTTGAATTGAGCTGGATGGCTATCTGTTCCCTCCCATCCTTTTCCACATATTTTCTTCTACTAGACTTCAGGCTTGGAGAGCCCTTCCTTGAAATATCCTACACCACGACTGTCCTTCAGTACCAGAGCAAAACGCAAAAGTCATCCTCTCCCTTAAGGTTTCTCCAACCCTCCCAGATAGTATTAACATTTTCTTTCTGTGAAATCTCAGGGGGTTACCTGTATCCTTTATCTGCACCTCCCTTATAACACCTGACCCGTTGTTCTCCCATGTGATGGAAGCAGTTGAGCTTGGGTCTGTACTCTTCTAGAGAACAACAGGGAAGTGGCTTTTGGACATGGCTGTGTATTATATACTTCTTCATATCCTCACCCTGTCCTGACTGCTGCTTCCCCAACACAGCAACCTTCATCTGGCATCTCCATTGGTTGATGAATAAATAAAATACAATGAACACTGCAAGGGTGCCATGTGTACCAGTCAGTCTTGGGTAGAGGAGAGAAAGCAGAGAACTTATGTAGGTAGGGTGCTATTTTTCTCTCTCTTTTCATCTTTTTGCAGAGGCTCACTTAGCTGGTGTAAACTGTGCTCCAAAATTTCCCTCTTAGCCTCCCTCCCTCACTCCAACTAAAACATCTTGGTTCTTCATGGAATTGTTGGCTTGCTAACATTTGATAACTAATTTTTGTGAGTATGCCAAAGGTTGATAATGGCTTAAGAGCCTTCTCTTCTGTTTTAACCAGTACTGATTTCTAATGCTCAGTTTTGGGACACAGGGGATCCTTTGGCTAAGAGATTCTAACTAGTGGCATGGAAGCTCCTAGGATATGGCAGAAGTTAATACAGTGGTCTTTCAAATCCACATATGTGAATATTAAAAAAACCCTATTTTTAGATATTTATATCAGTATTTTTTTCCAATATATGTAGATGCTGTAATGAGTATGCTGAAATTATTTAAAGGAATTACTGAGTACAAACTTTTTGTCAATTTGCAGGTTGTCAATCATGAGATGTTAATAAAATGACTATTATGTGTTGAGCTCAAGAAATTTTTGTTAACAGATGGGTTCTCACACTCAGAACTTGCTGTGTCTCTAGATTGTGCTGTTCAGTGTGACAGCCACCAGCTGCATGTGGGTCCTGAGCATTCAAAATGTGGCTGATGCAATGGAGGAATGGAATTTAAAATTTTATTCAATTTTAATTAATTTAAATTTAAAAACTGATACTGGATCCAGTTACTGGAAAACTTTTTAAGTACATTTGAAACTACTTAGATATATGAATCTACTTTTTCAACTCTAAATTTTATGAACTCTAAATACAGATCAAGTATTTCCAATGAAAATTTAGCTTCTGAATTGAGGTGTGCAGTGAGTGTGATAGACCAGGTTTCAAAAACTTATAATATCTCATTAATAACTTTTTATATTGAATACATTGAAATGACAGATATCTTGGATATATTGGGCTAAGTAAAATGTTATTAAAATTTACTTCACCTGTTTCTTTTTTGTTTTTAAAATGTGGCTAATAGAAAATTTATATTACATAGGTGCCTCATTATATTTCTGTTGGACAGGGCTGCACTAAACCACTTCTCTCCGTGGTTAACTGATTCCTTCCATCACAAACCTGTTCACTCCCCTTTTCTCTGAGTTTTATATGGAACAAAAGGCTTCTATAGTTACTTTAAAATAAGTGGTTATGTTTTGCCGAGGCAGCATGCACACCTCATGAGCAGTCCTTTGCAGGGTCCTTTTGTTCCCCATCTATCCCTTTCCTCTAAATCTTCATTTTACCCAGATCATGGTATTTGCTAGCAGCTTGCAAAACCATAGGCACAAGGCAGGGAGAAATACAAGATAGACTAATGGTGGGAGACTTCAAATATTTGGGCCTGTAGAGGCAGATGCATTCAACTGAAAAGCAGAGTACCAGACAATGCATTGTCTGGCCTTGCTGAAAGAGTCATCTCCTAAGATATAGACGTGACAAGGTAGACAGACTTGTGTCCAACAAGGAAGACCCAGGTTGATGTGCTGGAGAAGAAAGGGATCTGAGAAGAAAGGGATTCTATCTAACATTCATCAAAACAAAATTAAAGATGACGAGGCAGAAGACCCTTAGATTTGGGCAAGGCAGGCTTCAGAAACGTTAGCAAAGAGTGGTAGATGTGATTCCATGGCATGAAATTCTAACAGGAAAGAGGGCTCATGAATGTGAAGGAGGTCTCAAAAACCAACTCTGCCACTTGCAAACAATCTCAGGAAGGAAGACAAGAAGATATATAAGAACAGCTTTCTCAGGAACTGAGAGGCAAAAAGGACACATACCGAAGATGGACAGATGGACGTGTAACCAAAAGGAATATGACAGGGTAGCAGCAACGTGTAGGAGCATTACCCGGAGGGCTGAGGGCTCAGGTCAGCTGATGCCTGTGAAAAATAATGGCCACATTAAGAACTAGTTTAGTTCAGCTGGTGCAGAAAGAGTCAAAATGCAGGACAGTCTGGATAACCCTCCTCCTTGGGGGCTACAGTGTTTATCCATGTCCTGAGATTGGGAGGATAAACATAAATTAATTATGTGGAATTGAGAGCTCATGACTTCTGGACTGGATGAATTCCATTCCATGGGACCAAAAGGCAGTCAGTAAAATCACTGAACTTCTGATAGAATCTTTGAAAGAGTGGAAGGACAAGAACAGTGCTCAGGACTGGGAGGGGCAGAGGAAGGGAGGAGAAGGCGTTTCCAGATTTAAAAGTGAAGTCAGTGGATGGTAACGACTCCAGGATAGTGAGTGCCATAATTCCCAGATAAGACACTAGGACAGATTATGAAGAGTGTAGTTTGTGGACATTAGAAAAAACTCAAAAAAGCCGTCAGTGATTGGTAGGAGCCAGCTTAAGTTCAGCAAAAATAAGTCATTTCATCTACTATACAGCACAGCACCAATAGCTAACAATGCTGTATTGTACACTTAGAATTTTCTAAAAGGATACAGCTCATGTTAAATGTTCTTACTATACAATTAAATAAGTAGTAACAATAATAAAGGGGATAGGAGAAAACTTTGGGAGATGATGGATATGTCTGTGGCCTTGGTGGTGCTGATGGTTTCACTGATGTATACTTAGACCCAAGTCATTGAATTGCATTTATCATATATATACAGCCTTTTACATATCAGTCATGCCTCAGTAAAGTGGCTTTTAAAAAAGTTATCTTTGAGTAGTTTTATTAAAAAAGTTATCTCAGAGTAGTTTTATTTTTCTTAATTCATTAGCTTATTGGACTAGAAGATAAGATTAGTGTTTTACATGTATATCACCAGTTCATAAGGCACTTAATAAGGTCTTTCCTAAAAGTCTTGTAAACCAAATTGAGAAATGTAAACTGAATGATATCAGAATTGTGCTTGGAAACTAATGCCCATAATTAAAGAACACTGATCATTTCTTACTAGAATGCAAATTCTGAGTGAGCAGTCTTTGTTCTGTTTTCTCCTGTTTCTGCAGCACCTGTTTGCTTCACATGTAGTAGGTAATTGGCAAATGTGTTTTACGAATTAATTAACTTGAAAAATATAGGTTGATTATTTTCTATTGATTGTCATAGATTATCCATTTTCTGGTCATGTGTCATTTATTCTCTTCTTGGTCTTGTCTGTTCAACAGTTTTATCAATGAATTAGGTAAAGTTCAAAAAGATATGCTTATCAAGTTGCAGATGTCATAAAGCTTTCAAGAGTAGTTAATATATTGAATGGCATAATAAAAAAAACTATCTGGATAGTTAGAAATAATGGGGCTTATCTAAGACGATAAATTTAAATGAAAGTGTATGTGAGGCCCTGCACTTAATTTCAAAAAGCCAAGAGAACCAGCAGCATTGGTACATCATGAACAAGAATTAAGGGTTTTAAATGGACAGTCAACTCAATATGAGGCAACAAGGTGCTGTGCCTATTGAGGAACTCATGTGCACTTGGGAAACATTGAGATGGACAAAGATAAATCAGAGGAGCGGTTTGCTAGGAAAATGATGGATGGTGAGGAGCCTGAGTGTGCTAGGAGAAACCACTGCGCTCATGGGAGCATGGAGCCTGGAGACACAGTAGATGGCTTTACTCAAAATACAAGAGAATTCTACTACTTACAAGAGACTTGTTATACGGAGTCCAAATGGAGAACAATGAGACCAGTCAATAGAAAATTAGAGGGATTAATTTGAGCCCAACAAAAGGAAGGATTTTCTAACAGCTAGGATGGAATACCACACAGGAGGAAACAAGCTACCCCATTTCTAGAGGAAAACAGGGATGTCTGGATGACATTGGGTGTATCTGATATTAGCACAGTCAATTTAGCCCTGGGATTGTAACATTTTATTCATCTATTTATTTAAATGCTACCAAAGGCATTGCCAATGATTGAAGAACTATGAAAAACAAATTACAAAGCCTATTTTTACTACTATAAGTAAATTATTTTCAGTAGCCAGAGGCTGTGATACCTCCTAGTGGCTATGTCATCAAATCAGAAAACATGTAGTTTATTACCAGATGTTAAATTCTTTCACATTGCATTTCTGAAAAAAAGTTCAGAAATTATAAAGAAAATGAGTAACCAAGAAAAGACGATAGCGACCTCAATCTTTATTTCCTCTGAATTATCTCTTTAGTCACTTCCTTCCTTTTTTTCCTTTCGCCTCCCTGCTCGTGCTGATTTTCTCCTGGATAATCTTTGACTCTGTTGTAGTCTTCAGAGTTTTAAAAATACAGTTGGTTTAGTTTAGGCGATGGAGAAGTCAGACTGAATTAATGAAAACATATGAACAATGGGGCAGTCTATGTAACCTTCACACAGTTTGTCCAGTCATGAGAATGTAAGAGTACCCTGTGGTTAGAAAAAAGAGAAAACAGGGCTCTAGAATCCTGCCCAGGCTTTGTCTAGATGAGAACCATTTCTAAGGAGCACAATTATTGGTTGTATACCAGGTGTGCCGGTAAAGGAGTTCGTTCTTAAGAAGTTACGCTATGATTTCAAAACAAAACAGCAAGACCCATTTTTGTAGTACAGTGTGACTACAAATTTCTGAGCTGTTCCCATATCGCTGAAACTAATCCTGGTGGTGGTGCTGGTTGATCTAGTGATAACATATTCTCCTAAATTCACAAGGATTGTCAAGAATCCCAAGAGATTGTCAGTCCAGCCTTACTATTTTGCAGATATGAAGATTAAGGCCCACAGAGATAATGTACTTACATGAAGTTGTGGGTCTTCTCTGCAATGAATAATCCTCTATGTTAATCTTCATCTTGCCTCTGTGACAATTATTTTCCATATCTGATGAAGTATTGTTAGCACTGTAAGTGGGAAGGAAGGGAGGAAGCTGGAAGTGAACTCTAGTTTTATTCATATTTTGTTATCCCGTCAATAAATTGCAAAAGCTCTTTAACTTTCCTCACACAATTTAGTCATTCCTTTTTGAAAAACCAGACCGTTTTCAATTCACAAAGGTAAATCACAAAAAGACATAAGGACTCAGTATAAAGAACACCACCACAAAAAATCCCTACTGAGTTGGACTTGGCTCAGCTCATCCAAATATATAACATCGGAGTAGATTCTGCGTCATTGCCTAGTTTTGCAGCTTGAAAACAGGAGTTTTGTTTCTTCATTGTAGCCCTCCTCTCTCTCTCTCTCTCTTTTTTTTTCTTACCATGCTGGTTCCTTATTACAAGGTCTGGATAACTAGTCTGCTTCTCTTCTCTTAGAGTCAGCAGGGCTTTGTGGCTTGGGGAGACACAGGGTTCAGCAGCCCCACATTAGTCTGTGTGGCCCTCATCTAGTGTTGGCTTTGCCTTTGTGATCTTCCCAAGGCTGTTGAAGCTGAGATTTCTGGAAAGTGGTGAGATGGATGGATGAGCCTCCTGGTCCTGTGTAAGTGGTGTTCAATTCAGTGATTATGTTCAACATAAAATGATTGCACCTTTCCAGGTGAGGCACATGGCTCCCAGAAAAAGTGCAGTGAGCAGTCTCCTTCCCATCCACCTTGTAGGAGTGCCCCGGAACCTCCTCGCCTGCAGTCTCTTCAGCGTTCCACCCAGTCAGCAGGGAGGGTGATGGAGAAGGCCTCTTTCATGGGGTGGGTTCTAGTGCCCTGAGATTGGAGAAATAGCCTCCCAAATTTATAGCAAGGTCCAGGAGAGAGGGTTTCAATCCGAAACAAGACAGTGTCCTGAAAACTTCACCTGCCTCAATCCACCTCAAAATAGTAGGGTTTTCTAGTCATCATGAGGGATGTTTCCCAAGATTAGGGAGGGCCTCAGGGAGCTCTTGCTGTGCACCAGCACTGACAGAAGGACTTTTCCTGGACCAGTCACTCTCTGCTTAATCATGACATATATGACTATATGCCAGATACATCTTAAACATTTGTATTTTAAGACATCACTTTCTGAAACAACTCTATAATCCCCAGTTCGCAAAGAAGGAAACTGAATCACCAAAAAGTGGTCATTTGCCAAAGGCCACACACCTAGAAAGTGGCAGAACCAGGCAGCCTGTCTCCAGGACCAAACCCTAGCCAATGCACTTTGTCGTCCTAACATAGAGCTTGTTCGTCTCTCCTTCAAGCTCTCTTCCTATAGCCTAGCCAAACCCAGCCATTCAGCTGTCCACAAATGCCATTGACACTCCTCCACCAAAGTGCCTTTGTTCGGTCTGTGGTCCTTTGATGCCCTTGGTCCTCTCCCTTTTGTTAAAAGCCTACTCATCATCCATGGCCGAGCTCACATGCTGCCTCCTCCGTGAAGCCTACCCTTCTCCTTCCATCTGTAGTTTCTGTCTCTGTGTTTGAGGAGCTCCTTTACCATAGGATTCTCTCTGTTACCTTCATGGCAGGTGTCAGTTTGTAATTCCTCTATCTCTGTCTCTCTCTCTCTCTCTCTCTCTCTCTGTCTCCCTCTCTCTCCCCATCTATCCATCTGCGTCATTTATCTAATTTATTATCTGTTGCTCAGATCCTTCTCTGCTCTAGACTTTAAAGGAAGATACCATGTCCATTTTTTCTGAATATTAGACACCCAGCACCTATAACAGAGCTTGGACTGAAATATTTTCTGAGTGAATGAGGAAGTAAGTTAATAGATGTGTGTACCTCTCCTGTAGTAGCTGTCACATTCTACCTTATGTGTTGGTCCTCTTTGTGAAATGTCTCTTCCAGACTTGATTATAATCCCCATGGACTCTAAGGCTTAGATCATGGACAGTATCCTATTCATCCAAACAGTCATCCCATACCTAGTGTAATGTGCTAGTGCCTAGCACATGGAAAATGCTCATCAATGTATATTTATTCACTTGAATTTAAGGGACAGTTTCAGCCATCACACTGCCACTTATTTAAATGTTTCTGTGCTACCAACAAGTGTTTGAAAATGCATCTTTTTCCCCCTGTAGGAGCCTTGGTACCATGGCAACCACATTGGTTTGACTTGGAAGTATGTCTTAGGAGCTGAAGGCTTTTCCTTACCTGCTGCTATAACAACCATGCACTGAGACACTTTCCAAAAAAGGCTATTATTTCCGTCTGAGCAGATTTGAGTAGGTAGAGCCCTTTGCTGTACACACTCTGACACGGTTTCCACATGGTCTGCCCCACCTCCACCTCTCAACCTGTTACTGATGAGTTATTTCGAGGTCTGTAATGATCATGTCAGAAAATCAACAGCAGACATTCCCTTGATACTCTTACTGGCTCAGAACACTGAAGTCCAGAGCTCTAAAGCCAGCTGTGCTAAGAAGAGCAGCTGGCAAGCTATGCTGCTTACCGACAGGACCCAGCTGGCCATAAAGAATGCTGACTCCCAGTTCTTGGCTGTGATTCTGATCTTTCATGTAGGTAATCACTTTTGTGGCCCAGATACAAAGTAAACTTTTGGACATATTATAGGTGCCCAGGTTTTCATTTTATAGCCAGGCATTTTAAGAAGATTGTCATGCCAAGATGTTGGCAGCTTTGGTGCAAGACAAGCAAGGCTGTGAGCCAGGGTACAGAAAGTCAAGTAAAGCATCCAGGTGAACCAGAAAGAAACTGGAACCAGGGCGGGGCTCAAGGCAGTCAGCTTCAAAGCAGTTTTAGGCAAGCAGGGAAGACAGACATAAGGAACTGGAAATAAAGATGACTCATATCTAGAGCAGTAGCATTTAGAGATGGGTGC
This sequence comes from Theropithecus gelada, assembly GCF_003255815.1. Lineage (NCBI taxonomy): Eukaryota > Metazoa > Chordata > Mammalia > Primates > Cercopithecidae > Theropithecus > Theropithecus gelada. The sequence goes on from NC_037674.1 coordinate 8,607,059, forward strand.
TTCGCCATACTGTCTACTGCCTACCTCCTAGGGAGATATAGACCCAAGAATGGAAATATCACAAAGCAGGGATTTTAGTCTGTTTTGTCCCTTACTTGATCCTCCGCTCCAAGAACAGCAGTTTCTGGCACAAAGAAGATGCTCAGTAAACATTTGGTGACTGAATGAATGGGCACAAGACAAATCATTATTTTTATTTCATATTTATTTTGTAACATATTTAGCAAAAGCATTCACACACAATCTCATGTAAACCTTGTAACAGCTCTTTGAGAGAGAGCCTATTGCCCTGTTTTATGAATGAGAGAACAGGTAAGGAGGAAAAGTGGCTGAGAAACAGGGGGTTGCTCAGCTGGAAACTGGCATCGCAGGGCTTCAGCCTCAAATCTGGAGCTCCTGCTGCTGCTATTTGGAGCAGGTAGAAGGGAAAGCCTTCAGCTCCAAAGCATACTTCCAAGACAAACCAATGCGGTTGCCATGGTATCAAGGCTCCTGCAGGAGAGAAAAAGATGCATTTTCAAACACTTGTTAGTAGCACAGAAACGTTTAAATAAGTGGCGGTGTGATGGCTGAAAGTGTCATGAGACCCTTTAAATTCAAGTGAACAAACACACATTGATAAGCACTTTGTATGTGCTAGGCGCCAGCACCTGATACTAGGTATGGATGAATGTTTAGAGAAATAAGATTCTGTCCATGATCTAAGCTTTATTGTCCATGGGGTTTATAATCAAGTCGGGCAGTAGACATTTTACTAGTCTACTCTCAGCAGACGAGACAGCAGCGAAAAGTTGGAGCTAGGGATAGACAGACACCTAGTGGGAGGATCATATTCATTTTCTGGGAACCAATGACTGATTCTCCAGCTGGGGCAGCACAAGGCTGGAGATTCAGCAACTCCTGATGTCTTGCTGGCTACAACAAGCACATCCTGTATCCTAGATAGCTGCCTACAAGTCTAAGTCCAGGGCCTGCTGTCAGATGGGAGTTCGCAGAGGACGGTGGGCTAAGGCAGCAGTGATGGCTGGTTCTGCTGGAACCCTTATGAGCACCAGCCAACTTGTTTATCTGGCATTTCAGCCAAGACACTGAGGCCTGGAAGGCCTCAGCCGAAGGTTATTCACTCCAGCCAAGTAGGCATACTGCTTTGCCAATAATAGCTGCCACTTGTTGATGCCCTGTGTGCGAGGCATTGTGCTGACAACATGAATTATTCTGTTTAGTCTTCACAGCACTGCTGTGAAGCAGACTGGATTGCTAGTCCCAATTTACAGATGAAGAAACAGGTTTTGATATTGTCACTGCCTGGCTCATAAAGCATTTTTCTTTTCTTGAGACAGGGCCTTGCTCTGTTCCCCAGGCTGGAGTGCAATGGCATGATCTCAGCTCACTGCAACCTCCACCCTCCACCTCCCAGGTTCAAGCAATTCTCCTGCCTCAGCCTCCCGAGTAGCTGGGACTCAAGGTGCACTCCGCCATGCCCGGCTAATTTTTTGTATTTTAGTAGAGACGGGGTTTCACCATGTTGCCCAGGCTGGTCTCGAACTCCTGAACTCAGGCAATCCACCTGCCTTGGCCTCCCAAAGTGCCAGCATTACAGGCAGAAGCCATCATGCCCTGCCCATAAAGCTTTGACCCTTTAGGGTTTCACTGAAGTTTCAGCTCCTCACCAACCTTCCTGACTGCTTCAGTGTGTGTCAAATTTTGCCTTCTCCAAAGTCATAAGAATTATAATATGGTGCCCAACAATAGCTAGCCTGGTAGCTAGCCTGGCAGTGCTGAGTGTCTTGGTGTTTAGATTGGCAGCCAATCTAGATTATGCATCCTTTGCAGGCAGGGACACCATCTCATACTTCCCACGTGTCTCTTGCCCATTTCTCCTATCGGTGAATTTGTTGAGTGATCAATTCACTTTGAATTAGGTTTTCCGGAATGGTGGATTCATGCTGATCAAGTCTTCTCCTTCCTGTTCTCTCTTGAATTTACCAACAAGCATCTGTGAATGCTGACCCTGACCAGGGAATCCTAGTTCATCAACTTCTATTTTAGGAATACATCTCCGTGTGGTGTTACAGCCCTTGCTTCCTTCCTCTTCCCTTTTCTACCATCTCTATATAAATGCCGGAAAAGATCCAGATGATGTGATGTATTTATTCCTAATTCACCTACCAGATGACAGACTTTCCACAAGTTACATAGCTTATTTAAATCATACTTCTGTATCTGTAAAATGGGCTAATGCCTATTTCATAAAACTGTTACAAGGTCTAAATGAAATTACGTATGCAAAGGGTCTGGCACAGTAGGTGATCAACCTATGTTTAGAAAAAAATAACTTGTTATTGGAAGACACCACAGAGTGGAACCTCAATATATATTTCTAGACATTTTTCTGATATTGATACAATAGCTACCTCATATTTTGGAGGTTTTTAAAATTAATTGTTTGTTTTGTCCAGGGTACATTTCCAGGAGATAACTTGATTTTTATGTTCTGATGTGTTTTAAATTGTATGTAATCTTAGTGAAAGGCATCACAATGCTTTGTTCTGCTGCAGACCTACAATAATTAAATTGGATGCCCTCAAATAGTTCCAAAATGATTAAATTGAGGGCTATTGGAAGTAGCAGGTATGAATGAGAAAAAGGCAGTTATTTTGTAAAAGTATAAGACAGATAAAATGAAAGGTAAATGCATTTTTTTTTAAGTATGTTGTGGTAGGAATAGAGAAAAAGAGGCCAGGAACTATAAAGAGTAATTGAAATGTACAGATAATTAAGAAAAAGAAATCTTATTTTAGGTGATAGTTTAAAATCCCTTCCTCACAATGCCTTTAATCAGAGATGCTGTCAGAAAACAAAATTGGCTGGTTTTAATTTGGCATATTTTTATTTTCCCTGTTAAATCTCTAACAAAGCATCTAAAAAGCAGTGAATTGCTAAAAAAGATAGGCAATTAAGAGGAAGATGAATAACAAAAATATTTTTTTAAAGAAAAAAAAAGCCAACTTTAGACTCTCCATCCTCAGTATCTGAATAATGGAGTATCAACTGTGCCTGCCTCCTCAGGGTGACTGAGATGCGACAGGCTCTAAGCTCATCTCTCGTTTAGCCAGTAGCCTCCATAGTATCCTTGTCTCCTTGCTCTCTGTGTCTCTAGCTTTTTTCTTGTACGAGTATATATATATATGTGTGTGTATATGTGTGTGCATCTATATCTCCACCCCTACCCACACACACCCACACACATAGATGTATACGTCAGCCAGATCTCATTTTTCCTCAATTATGGTCAGTGCCAACTATGCCTTCTTTGCTTTGAACAGTCCATAGCAAAGGGAAGTGAAAAATATGCAGAGCTTAATGGTACCAAGAAAATTTCCTCAGCACACCCGATCACACTTGCCCCTTTGGGACAGTTTGAAGTTGTATCTGGAAGCCTGAATTTAATCTCACTGGGGTTTTAAAAAAAATGACAACACATTTGTGCTCTGAATGGTAATGAAATGGTAATGTTATAATTGAGAGCAGATGAATTACATTGCACTAAACATTCAACGAACAGAAATGTAATTGTGAGAGCATGTGTTTGGAGCATTCTGGAAGTCTTCTGGAGCCCCCCAGGACACTCAGCAGCTGTATTCAGCTGCTCCATAGCTGTGGCTCTGGCTAGGCTTTACCCAGGGTAACTCAGAGCTTGCAAATTGGTGCTCCTTGCTTCTAAATTTAAAAGTGCTGTTATTTACTTTAAAGAACTGTCTTGAATATTTATTATAATCACTGCATTATTAATAGTATTGCTATTTTTAAATTCAAGCAAGTGATATTTTATTAAACATACATTCAAAGCAAATAGTGTCTAGTGGAGAGTATCCAGCCTTTGAGACCAGATAGAGTTCAGTTTGAGTCCCGAGTTTTTTAATTATTGCTCTATAATTAAGGATAAATTGCAAAATTTCTCTGAGTGTCAGTTTCTTTCTCTGTAAAATTCAGAGGTGAAGCCGACTGAGCTTCTGAGTTGGGTGGGGACTTGGAGAACTTTTCTGTCTAGCTAAAGGATTGTAAATGCACGAATCAGTGCTCTGTGTCTAGCTAAAGGTTTGTAAATGCACCAATCAGCACTCTGTAAAAATGGACCAATCAGTAATCTGGAAAATGGACCAATCAGCGCTCTGTAAAATGGACCAATCAGTGCTCTGTAAAATGGACCAATCAGCAGTATGTGGGTGGGCCCAAATAAGTGAATAAAAGCAGACCACCGGCGTTAGCAGTAGCAGGGTTTGCAGTTTGTGGAGTTATTGCTGTGTCTTTTGCTGCTGCTGGCTGTTTGGCTGCGCATTAGAAAATGTTGCTGTTAATTCATTGCGTGTGCATTACGTTTACTACTTTATGAGCTGTAGTAGTCTTCGCGAGCATTTGCGGCTCCGCTGGTGAAGTCAGGGAGACCACAAACCCACCCCGAGGAGCAAACGAATCAGGACTTGCTATCTTTGAGAGCTGTAACACTCACTGCCAAGGTTTACAGCTTTACTTCTGAAGTCAGTGAGACCATGAACTCCCCAGAAGGAAAAACTCTGGTCAGATCTGAACATCGGATGGAACAAACTCCAGACACACCAGCTTTAAAAGCTGTAACACGCACTGCGAGGGTGCGTGGCTTCATTCTTGTAGTCAGATCAAGGACCCACATGCAGGAACCGATTCTTAACACAAAATGAGAGTGGTAATATCTAGGTTAACGGTTTGCCTTAAGTTTTTAAGTGAAATAATACAAAGCGCTTAGGACACTGAGGCGTGGTAAGCGCTCAGAAATAGCAATTATTGTTATTGCTGTTAAGTCCCCAGTGATCTGTGTACGGAGGAGATGATTCTTTAGATGGCAAAATAGCGAGCCTAGTTGTCTGGAATCAGCGGATTGAAAGCGGGGGAGTGATGGGGAAGACAGTTGTCACTTCCTTTAAAGATCCGTAAAGCTTCTAAAAGAAGGGAAATCCAGATAAAATAGAGAAGCTGAGTCTGGATAAAGCCAGATAGAAAAATATTTTGAGGTTTGGAACTCAAACATGGGCGTTGTACTATGAACCATTCTTAAAATTCACTGCACTGGGATTGACAGTGATAGAGATCGCTGTCTACAGATAGGGGCGGTCAGAGCAAACTCAGAAGGCAAACAATTTTTATTGAAGTGTAATTTTTACGCAGTAAAAGGCGCAGATCTCAAATCTACACTTTGGTGAATTTTGATAATTGCGTACATCACTGTGTAACCACCAGTGAGATTAAGATATAGGATATTTCTGGCTGGGCAGGTGGCTCATGCTTGTAATCCCAGAACTTTGGGAGGCTTAGGTGGGTAGATCACGAGGTCAGGAGATCTAAACCACCCTGGCTAACACGGTGAAACCCCGTTTCTACTAAAAATACAAAAAATTAGCCAGGCGTAGTGGCGGGTGCCTGTTGTCCTGGCTACTCAGAGGCTAAGGCAGGAGAATCGCTTGAACCCGGGAGGCAGCGCTTGCAGTGAGCTGAGATCGGGCCACTGCACTCTAGCCTGGGCGACAGAGAGAGACTCCATCTCAAAAAAAAGAAAAGAAACAACATTTCTGTAAACCCAAGTTTCTTGTCCGCTTTCAGGCAACGTTCTCCTCCCTGCCCCAGAGACAACCGCATTCTAATTTCTAGCACCAAAGTTTTATTTGATCTGGCATTTCATATAGATGAATTAATATCATATATACTTGTTTGTGTCTGGTTTATTTGACTCAGCCCAATAATTTGAAGATCATTCGTGATATTGAGTATATCAGTAGTTCCTTTTTATTGTTGAGTAATATTCCTTTGTATGAATATCCAACAACTTGCTTATCCATTCCCCTCCGATGGACATTTGGATTTCCTGTTTATTACTGTCATGACTAAGGCTCCTTCAGACATTCAGGAATAAGTCCTTGTGGACATGTGTTTCATTTCTCATGGGATAATTTTCAAATTTATCTCAAATTGAGGCAAGGGAACAGGGCTATGTATACACAGTTTGACTAGTCATTGGATGAGGGTTACCCCCTGGGTGAGGCAGATCCGTTTTGCTGAGGGAAATGTTTGAAGAGATACAGCTGTGACCATAACAGCCAGCACTTGCAGCTGTGGGAATGGGGTCTTGGTCTGAAGGGGGAACCTGGGTAGTACTCCACAACATCCCCTTCATCTGTTGAAGGTCATGTTTTTCCCTGTGTTCTCTTCTAGAAGTTTTATGGTTCAAACTTTCACATCCATGTCTGTTAGTCATTTCACATTTATTTTCGCATATGGAACGGGTTCAGTGTTGAAGTGTTTTTGTTTTTACATACAGGTATCCAATTGTTCTAGCACCAGTGGCTGAAAATTTTTCCTATCATTATTGAATTCCTTGGTGCCTTTATTGAAAATCAATTGACCACATATGTGTGGGCCTGTTTTTGGACCCTCTGTTCTGTTTCATTGATCTAATTATCTGTCCTTACAGGAGGCAATGTTCTGAAGGAAATCTGGTAGAAACAATGTAACCCTTTGTGTTCTGGAAGGTAATTTAGTAGCTTAGGGAGGCAAGGCAAGCAGCATATAGCACCATTTAGGCAGATGTAGACAATGGGCCCTAAGAAGTTAATGCCTAAAGGTAATTGGGTATTATAGGCTCTGAATTGGCTAGGCTATGCCATGGTTATAAACCAACCCTGAAATCTCAGTGTCTTAACCCAGTAAAAGTTTGTTGCTTGCTCGCGTCACATGAGTTGGGTGGCTCTTCTGGGCAGCTCTTGCTAAACAATGACGCAGACACCCTGGCTGCTTCCATTTGATATCTGTGCCATCTGGAACTTGTGCCTTCTGAGACCACATGGATGGGGAAGAGGACACTGAAGGATGTTTTAAGTGTCTGGCCTAGATATTCTCACATTATGTCCACTCATATCTAACCATCCAGTACTCACATGACTCAACCTAACAGCAAGGAAGGCTGGGAAATGTAGTCTTTGATAAACATGAGCATTCTCCACAGGTGGGATTGGAGCGAGTCTGTCTGATAACTTTCATATGCGAGGCATTATAGCAGAAGTGTTAAACGCATGAGCTCCAATTTTTGTGTTTTTTTGTAGAGATGGGGTCTCACCATATGGCCCAGGATGGTCTTGAACTGGACTCAAGTGATCCTCCTGCCTTGGCCTCCCAAAGTGCTAGGATTACAGGTGCAAGCCACTGTGCCTGGCCTGCTGTAAGAATTTAAAGAATATAGTATATATATATGGCCCTTAGCATAATGCTTGGCATAGAATAGCATTTAATAAATAGTAGTTATTATTACACCTACACAAGCCCATAGGCATTACTTGGAATTCGGATGTGGGGGAGCCAGTCCAGCCCGCCTTCTTTGCATTCTATTCAGCGCTTTCTTCCACAGATCTTGGGGACTCTTGATGGGACCAGAACATCCGAACTGAAACAGCTCCATGTCCCCTCTGCCTGTCCCAGCCTCTTATCATTTTAAACCTAACAGTGTTGCTTCCTGGGAGAAGTGTTGTCGAGTGGTCAGAGGCTGTACAAGTAGAAACTTTAAAGGGTTCCTCATCCCAGACATCTGGTGGTGTAGGTATTCTGAGGCTTCCTCTTCATCTGTGATGAGGCTAATGTGGTTGGTAATAAGTTGTTTGCAATGACGGCCAACGAAACCCAAGTTGTTTAAATAAGAAGCGAATAAGGAGAGGGGATCTAGTGTTTGTTTATGGAATAACCAGAAAAGTGTTTGTGCCTGAGTGTTTGTTTCACTCATCAGAAGTTATTAGGACAGAAAGCAGATTGAAAATATGTTTTAAGGCCATGTGCAGTGGCTCACGCCTGTAATCCCAACATTTTGGGAGGTCAAGGCAGGAAGCTTGCTTGAGGCCAGGAATTCAAGACCAGCCTGGACAATATAGCATAGCAGGAACCCCATCTCTACCAAAAAATTAAAAGATTAGCCAGGCATAGTGGTGTATGCCTGTAATCCTAGCTACTCAGGAGGTTAAGGAGGAGGATTGCTTAAGCCCAGAAGTTCAAGGTTAATGTGAGCTATGATTGTGCTACTGCTCTCCAGCCTGGACAATAAAGTGAGACCTCATCTTAAAAAAAAAAAAAAAAAAAAAAAAGTATGGTTTAATATTACACTTAGTCCAGGTGAAAATCTTACCTACGTTACCACAAAGGTCCTCTTTTTCTCCTTCTAAGCGACTGTGGATAAACTACTTTATCCTCTGGGTTTTGATCTTTCCACACCCACATAAAATGGGTAAAAACCAGAAAATTCTGATAGTCTTCTCATCAGGAAAAAAATGAGTACAAGCAGTTCTGGCTACTGGTTTGTAATCATATAAAACTGATTGCCTGTGATGCTGTCACACACTGTGGTTTTAAAGAATTTGAGAGGTTGCTGATGTAATATTCATAAATAAGAATAGATGTGACACTTGACTCTTAGTGACTGGTCATGTGGCTATTTCTCGTTATGCTCTAGAAGGAGTGGAAGTGAAGGGCCATGCTGGGGATTGGAACAAAATGGACATTGCAGCCAGGCATTTGGTTACAGTTTAATGCCTGTGAAAAAAAAACCTTTTGCCATTGTTCTGTTTGCAAAGTTCATCTGACTTTGACTTGAACTGTCCTGCTACCTTAGATTTCATTACTCTTCAATGTGTCTGTTTTTCACAAATAATGGAATTAATAAGTCAAGAAGAATAGAACTGAGGTTGAATCTGTATTAGGGTTCTAATACAGAACCAATGGGATATATTTGTGTGTGTGTGTGTGTGTGAGAATTTATTAGGGAGAATCGGCTCACACAATTACAAGGCAAAGTTCTACAATAGGCAGTCTGCAAACTGGGGAAGAGAGAAGCCAGTAGTGGCTCAGTCCATGTTTGAAAGCCTCAAAACCAGGGAAGCCGAAAGTGCAGCCTTCAGTCTGTGAACGAAGGCCCCAGAGCCCCCTGGAAAGCCCCTGGTGCAATTTCCGGAGTCCAAAGGCTGAAGAACCTGGAGTCTGATGTCCAAGGGCAGGAGGAGCTGAAGGAAGGAGCCAGCATTAGAGAAAGAAGGAAACCAGAAGACTCAGCAAGCAAGGTTATCCCACCTGCTTTGTTCTAGCTGCACTGGCAGCCAACTGGGTGATACCCATCCAGATTGAGGGTGGGTCTCCCTCTCCCAGTTCACTGACTCAGATGTCAATCTCCTCTGGCAACATCCTCACAAAGACACCCAGAAACACTATTTTACCAGCCATCTAGGCATCCTTCAATCCAATCAAGTTGATACCTAATATTAACCATCACAGAATCCTTGAACTCTGTCCGATTTCTAAATTGGTAACTCTAGGGACCTTTATAAAGGGGCTCCCAGTGCCCCAGGCTTAGCGAAGGGGATGGATCAGAGGCCTGTTCTTGGAGGCAGGAGGTGGGACTGGGGATGGGGGATAGTTAGGTAAATGCCTATTACTCACTGCAAGGAAACCCTCATAGTATTCTATTTTAAGACATTTTCTGGCAGGGGACATTTATCTTTGAGTGACTTCTGAAGTTCTTTTAGCCATGGGAAGGCTGAACTAGAGATGGCTGAGCGATTAGCTACTAGGGTGATAAGCACTCTAGAATTTTCAAGGGAGAGGGCTAAAGATAGCAAATTCCACAAGTGGCACTTAGTATCAGAATGCCAAGGGAGACAACTGATGTTACTTGGGTTTCATGCATCTTCCAAAGTACAGCCAGTCACATTTACACATGGTGCTAAGCCATGCCCTGGGTAGTGCTTTTCAGCTGGTATGGGCTGTATGGTATTCCTCTGACAGATGGGACATTCCTTCAGAGCTCACGAATCTGCACACGTACGTACACTTCAGCTGAGCCTTACGCAGAGACCCAGAAATGTCTTTACCTTGCAAAGCTCTCCTCAGTTCTCTCTCTTGGTCAGTATCATGGCAATAAAGCCTTTATAGCCAGCTATTTAATAAAACAAATATTTTAAAGGAGGACCTTATTCTTGGTTTATCACATCTGTGCTGTTCACTCATGATTTTGGTCTTAGGATGTATGGCCAGGCCTTCATCACCTCGTAAGGATCAATAATCTCCTCAGTTGTTTCCAATTTCCAGTCTTCTGTCTTCTATCTTTAGTCTATTAGATCAATCTTCCTAAACCTCTACTTTGAAAGTGTTCCCTGTTAACAGATCCACATAGGCTTCCTACTGCCAGGATGAAGGAGTCCAGGTTCCTCAGCTTGCTGTCATCTGGTCCGCCAGTGTTTCCAACGCCTTGCTATTCATCTTAGAACACTGGAGAGAAAAGTGCTCTTAGAAATGCCCAAGACCCGTATGTTACAGATAAAGAGGCAGATCCATATCAGTGAGGTGATTTGCTCGAGGTGACACCAGGAATTAGCAGCTGAACCCCTGGAAAGGAAGTGCTACGAGGTCAGGGATTTTTATTTTGCTTACTGCTGTGTCACCAGTGCCCCAAACAGCAGTTGCTCAATAAACGTGTATTGAATTAATTCATGAACCTTGAGCATCTCAGTTCAGCCTTCTTTTTTTTTTTTTTTGATACGGAGTCTTGCTCTGTCGCCCAGGCTGGAGTGCAGTGGCCGGATCTCAGCTCACTGCAAGCTCCGCCTCCCAGGTTTATGCCATTCTCCTGCCTCAGCCTCCCGAGTAGCTGGGACTACAGGCGCCCGCCACCTCGCCCAGCTAGGTTTTTTTGTTGGTATTTTTTTAGTAGAGACGGGGTTTCACCGTGTTAGCCAGGATGGTCTCGATCTCCTGACTTCGTGATCCACCCGTCTCGGCCTCCCAAAGTGCTGGGATTACAGGCTTGAGCCACCGCGCCCGGCCCAGTTCAGCCTTCTTTCCGTCTCTCTGCTGTCCTCCACTATCCTCTGCTGTCCCAGCCTGATGGGTCGGCATTCCGCCCTCCAGGTGTTTCTTCATAGCCTTCTTCCTACCCTGACCACTCCTCTCAGTTTAATTTTTCCGTCAGGGCTCAGTTCAGTCCTACCACTCCTTGAAATCATTCCTGACAGCCCCAAATCTCAGCTTCCTCTCCTTTCATTGGCCTTTTGTGGTTCTGCAATATGCATGGCTGACTTGCCCTACGCTGCCTTGTATTGATGTTGTACTCCAGGAGCACAGTCTGTTGGTCACCCACTTCAGCGTCCTCTGTCCTGCAGGTGCTCTGTTCATTAGTATGAGCGCGACAGTGCTATGGAGTATGATGTTGATTTTCATTCAGACTCGCCCCATCTTCTTTTCAATCCTGTAAGTCTTTATTATTTCACTTAGTTATATGCCTCCATCTCCTGTTTTGAGTGCAGGGGCAGTGGTAGGTACAACAGTTATTTCCAGAGCCCATGTAGCATAGTGTAGCACAGGAATCAAGGGAGTTCAGAAGAGGGGTGTCAAAATTAGACTAGAATTTTAGTACTTTTAAAAGATGATAATTGGCCAAAGAAAGGCCAAAGAGGGCACTGCAGGCAGATGTAACCTAGAATGATGGTGTTTTGAGGAACTACGAGAAGCTTGGTGGGGCTGGAAGGAAAACTGGATATGGGGAAGTAAAGGAAAATGAAGCAAAGTGTGTAGGCAGCAGCCAGATCATAAGGGACTCATCTGCTGAATTTAGGTGTTAAAACTTGATTGTGCTTTAGTATAGTTACCAATATAAATATCCACAGGATCTGCTAATTTTAAAAGTGGATTTTTTTTTTTTTTTTTTGAGACAGAGTCTCGCTTTTTTGCCCAGGCTGGAGTGCAGTGGCACAATCTTGGCTCACTGCAACCTCCGCCTCTAGGGTTCAAGCAGTTCTCCTGTCTCAGCCTCTCGAGTAGCTGGGACTACAGGCGCTCGCCACCACACCTGGCTAATTTTCATATTTTTAGTAGAGATGGGGGTTTCACCATATTGGTCAGGCTGGTCTCAAACTCCTGACCTTAGGTGATCCAGCTGCCTTGGCCTCCCGAAGTGCTGGGATTACAGACATGAGCCACCATGCCCACCCCCAAAAATGACATTTTACACTGTAAATATTGCACAAAATAATGAAGTAGATCTATGTATGTTCATATGACATAATATTCAATATGAATTACATAAAATGCATTTGTGTAAAATGTTATGTATGACATATCTGTTAATATAACACATATATATGCATAGAAAAATTCTGTGGTACTGTTAATAGTAGGAGCCCTGGGGGTATGGGTGGGTGAACAACTTACATTTCATGAAAATGATACTTATATTTTAATGACAAGTCATTTCATACCCTTTGGTAATATTTGAAATTTTAAACATGTAGCTGTATTACCATGACTAAAAAAAATTTTTTTTCAGTTAATAAATGAACAAATTTTCATACCTAGAGTGACTTAGCACCTCTGACAGATTTGAAATAAGAAAACAATGTAATCATATTTCAAAAAGACCGTTAGGCCATAGTGAAGAAACAAAGATGGAAGAAGCGCCTTATGGGGGCAGGGAGGTTAGGTGATTGTTGGAGACTGTTACAGGGATCCCAGACAGAAGTGATGGGGGAGGGGGTGGTGGGTAACAGTGAAGATCAAGACCAGGAGGGGATCGAAAAGTGAATGATGAGCATGTCAGAGCGCCAGGATATGCATGTGAGAGAGGAGTGAGGAGGCTGGGCGCGGTGGCTCATGCCTGTAATCCCAGCACTCTGGGAGGCCAAGGCGGGTGGATCACGAGGTCAGGAGATCGAGACCATCCTGGCTACCATGGTGAAACCCCGTCTCTACTAAAAATACAAAAAATTAGCCAGGCGTGGTGGCGGGCACCTGTAGTCCCAGCTGCTCGGGAGGCTGAGGCAGGAGAATGGCGTGAACCCAGGAGGTGGAGCTTGCAGTGAGCTGAGATTGCACACTGCGCTCCAGCCTGGGCAACAGAGCGAGACTCCATCTCAAAAAAGAAAGAAAAGAAAGGAGGGAGGATTGTGGCATGACTGCCAGCTTTGTATTGTGGCAACTGGCCATCTAGTGTTGCCGTCATGAGAGGAGAAAATAGAATGCCAAAAAAAAAAAAAAATTAATGCAGTTTTGAGATATGTCCCACTTTGGGAATATGTCACATTTGTGGTACCTCTGACTGGTGATCCCTGTTGGTGTCTTCCAGAAATTGCCTTCTGGATTTCTTACTCAATAACATGAGTTAATGTCCAGCATTTTCATGGGGTCCACAGTACCTAAGTCTTATCTTTCAAACCACTAGAGTCCACCTTAGTCTCTAGTTGGTGTGACCATTTTTTTAAATTGGGTGTATATTTGCAGGGTTGTTGTGTGGATATATTGCATGATGCTGAGGTTTGGCACACAGATGGTACCAACACCCAGGTGGTGAGCATAGTACCCAGTAGGTAGTATTTTTGGCCCATGCCCCTCTTCCACCCTCCCCCATCTAGCAGTCCCCAGGGGCTACCATTTGACCCAGCAACCCTATTGCTAGATATATACGCAAAGGAAAATTATTCATTCTGTCAAAGAGATACATACAGTTGTATGTTCACTGCAGCCCTATTCAGTTGTAAAGTCATGGAGTCAACCTAGGTGCCCATCAACAGTTGATGGGATAAAGAAAATTGGGTACATATACACCATGGAATGGTATGCAGCCATACAAAAGCACAAAATTATGTCCTTTGTAGCAACATGGATGCAGATGGAGGCCATTATCTTATGTCAAGATATGTTCTTAATGCAAGAACAGAAAACTAAATACTGCATGCTCTTTACTTGTAAGTGAGAGCTAAACAAAACAATGGCTTTTGTCCTGTGCACTCTGCCCCCATTTGATAGGCAGGTAAGTCCTGTCCCCTAGGTTTAAAGCTAGGTCTCCCTTTGAGAATCTTGCCATTATGAATATGTAAGATACAGCTTTTGGACCCAGTCTGAGGAAAGATGCCTTGACTGTTCCTCTTTTTTAAGCCTTCAGAGAGGATGGCAACCTAAATCTTCTGCCTTCATCAAGGCACATGAAAAGGTAAAGTGGATGAAGGGGCAATTAGTCTACTAAAATAATGCAGGCCAGAGGCATCTGGGTTTTGCCTGAATTATCTGAAAAATTCCTTGACTCCTCTGATTATAATTGAGTTTTGTGGACACAAATTGGGTACTTTGTACTTGTTTTTTGGGTCATTATTATTTTAATATTGTATATATTTATGGTGTACTATGTATGTATATGTGTATACACACACACACACACACACACAAACATTGTGGAATGAGTAAAAAAATTACTTAACCTATCCCTTCACATACTTACCATTTTTTTGTGATGAAAATATCTAAACTCTACTCTCTTAGCAATTTCCAATAATACAATTATTGTTGTTAACTGTCATCACCTTGTTGTATAATAGATCCCCTGAACTTATTCTCCTGTCTGCCTGAAATTTTGTGTCCTTTGACCAACACCTCCTTAACATGCCCCCGACCTCAAATTGACTGCATTTGTTTTGACTGATGATTTTCTAAAGGTTGACTGGAGGTAGTGTGGAATTTCCAAGACTATAGCAGAAGCATTTAAAGGATAACTATGAAAGAAGCAGTAAAATATGACCATAATATTTTAGCCTTGATGTTTTTCCCTTCCACCCTTAGATGTGCCAGCGAGGTATAGGAAAAAGAAAGCTAAACAGTTTCCTGCGAAATTTGATGTGAAATCAGCCACTCACCATAGCTTTTTCCTTATTCCCCATTTTTTCATATACATTAAAGGGTTATTTTCTGGATGTATACAACACTCACCATTTCACTCACGGAAACGAGATGCCGCATGATTAGTTAATAAGTGTTTATTGATTACTTCTGGGCCTCTTGGCAGAATTGAATTAGAGCCAGATATTATCCCCTTGTGCTTAATAGTACTTTTTTTTCCTTGTAGAAGATGTAGAAATATGTTTTCTTTGCTAACAACAGTGAAAATGGAATTTTTCTTTTTTATCCCTGAAAATGCCGTGATAGTTCAGTTCGACTGATTATTTTTAGCTGAGTAATGGGCATTATGATTCAAGTCATTCTTAGTCCGTAGCTACTTCTACTACTGCTTTTATATAGAGAGCTATGAGACTCCAAAGTTAAAAAGTACTTACCTATTGTCTTACATTAAAAACAAACAAACAAAAACCTCGTAGTTTAAAATCTGAATGGTAAAGCTAAATACTCATCCTCATGTTAATACTGACTTTGGACAGTAATGACTTGGCTCTAAATTGAATATTTTCAAGAAATATGCTGACACTTCTGCTCCCTGTTTCTTTTCTTTTCTTTCCTCTTCCTTCTTTCCTTTCTTTCTTTCTCTCTCTCTCTCTCTTTCTTTCTTTCTTTTCTTTCTTTCTTCCTTTCTTTCTTTCCTTTCTTCCTTTCTTTCCTTTCTTCCTTTCTTGTTTCCTTCCTTCCTTCCTTCCTTCCTTCCTTCCTTCCTTCCTTCCTTCCTTCCTTCCTTCCCTTCCTTCCTTCCCTTCCTTCCTTCCCTTCCTTCCTTCCCTTCCTTCCTTCCTTTCCTTCCTTCCCTTCCT